>NC_037676.1:102164921-102464921 GCF_003255815.1 Theropithecus gelada
ATCTCTAAGCATTTGCTTATCTGTAAAGGATTTTATTTCTCCTTCACTTATGAAACTTAGTTTGGCTGGATATGAAATTCTGGGTTTAAAATTCTTTTCTTTAAGAATGTTGAATATTGGCCCCCACTCTCTTCTGGCTTGTAGAGTTTCTGCCGAGAGATCTGCTGTTAGTCTGATGGGCTTCCCTTTGTGGGTAACCCGACCTTTCTCTCTGGCTGCCCTTAAGATTTTTTCCTTCATTTCAACTTTGGTGAATCTGGCAATTATGTGTCTTGGAGTTGCTCTTCTCGAGGAGTATCTTTGTGGCGTTCTCTGTATTTCCTGGATTTGAATGTTGGCCTGCCCTACTAGGTTGGGGAAGTTCTCCTGGATGATATCCTGAAGAGTGTTTTCCAACTTGGTTCCATTTTCCCCCTCACTTTCAGGCACCCCAATCAGACGTAGATTTGGTCTTTTTACATAATCCCATACTTCTTGCAGGCTTTGTTCATTTCTTTTTCTTCTTTTTTCTTTTGGTTTCTCTTCTCGCTTCATTTCATTCATTTGATCCTCAATCGCTGATACTCTTTCTTCCAGTTGATCGAGTTGGTTACTGAAGTTTGTGCAATTGTCACGTATTTCTCGTGTCATGGTTTTCATCTCTTTCATTTCGTTTATGACCTTCTCTGCATTAATTACTCTAGCCATCAATTCTTCCACTTTTTTTTCAAGATTTTTAGTTTCTTTGCGCTGGGTACGTAATTCCTCCTTTAGCTCTGAAAAATTTGATGGACTGAAGCCTTCTTCTCTCATCTCGTCAAAGTCATTCTCCATCCAGCTTTGATCCATTGCTGGCGATGAGCTGCGCTCCTTTGCCGGGGGAGATGTGCTCTTATTTTTTGAATTTCCAGCTTTTCTGCCCTGCTTTTTCCCCATCTTTGTGGTTTTATCTGCCTCTGGTCTTTGATGATGGTGATGTACTGATGGGGTTTTGGTGTAGGTGTCCTTCCTGTTTGATAGTTTTCCTTCTAACAGTCAGGACCCTCAGCTGTAGGTCTGTTGGAGATTGCTTGAGGTCCACTCCAGACCCTGTTTGCCTGGGTATCAGCAGCAGAGGCTGCAGAAGATAGAATATTTCTGAACAGCGAGTGTACCTGTCTGATTCTTGCTTTGGAAGTTTCCTCTCAGGGGTGTACTCCACCCTGTGAGGTGTGGGGTGTCAGACTGCCCCTAGTGGGGGATGTCTCCCAGTTAGGCTACTCAGGGGTCAGGGAACCGCTTCAGCAGGGAGTCTGTCCCTTCTCAGATCTCAACCTCCGTGTTGGGAGATCCACTGCTCTCTTCAAAGCTGTCAGACAGAGTCGTTTGAGTCTGCAGAGGTGTCTGCTGCTTTGTTATTGTTTACTGTGCCCTGCCCCCAGAGGTGGAGTCTACAGAGACAGGCAGGTTTCCTTGAGCTGCTGTGAGCTCCACCCAGTTGGAGCTTCCCAGCAGCTTTGTTACCTACTTAAGCCTCAGCAATGGCGGGCGCCCCTCCCCCAGCCTCGCTGCTGCCTTGCCGGTAGATCACAGACTGCTGTGATAGCAATGAGGGAGGCTCCGTGGGTGTGGGACCCTCCCGGTGTGGGATATGATCTCCTGGTGTGCCTGTTTGCTCAAAGCGCAGTATTGGGGTGGGAGTTACCCGATTCTCCAGGTGTTGTGTGTCTCAGTTCCCCTGGCTAGGAAAAGGGATTCCCTTCCCCCTTGCGCTTCCCAGGTGAGGCGATGCCTCGCCCTGCTTCAGCTCTGACCAGTACCGATCCTCCGGCACTCCCCAGTGAGATGAACCCAGTACCTCAGTTGAAAATGCCGAAATCACCGGTCTTCTGTGTCGCTGGCGCTGGGAGTTGGAGACTGGAGCTGCTCCTATTCGGCCATCTTGCTCCGCCCACCCTAGGAATATTTCTTAAAGAATATCTCTTTTGTTTTAGATTCATGAACCGAGCCATTTTTAAGCCATTAATTATGTTTTAGTCTCAAATTTTATTGTAAGTTTTATTTTTACCCTGGAACAAATAGGGCAAATTCAGAATACAAGTCTTTTGAAAAAGATATTTTTGCAAAACAGTCCATTTGGGAAATGTGTTCATAGAGAATACAGATAGAAAAAATGGACTCCATTTCTGCTGTCAAGAGGTTTACAATCTAATAATGGGGTCAGGCACATAAACAAGTAACTGTAGTACAGACAATGATATTTTTGGTCAAATAGAAATATGGTTAGAATTGTTTTAGAATGTAGAAGTAGGTGTCAGTCCAGAAGGGAATCGAAAAATTAAAGATGGCTTTATGGAGTAAGCTATCCTTTAAGCTGTATGCACAAAGACATACAGGCTTTTGAAAGGACTTGTATGGGGAAAAGTATATTCTAGGCATAGTGAGTAGTGAGTGGCAGACAAGGGGCTCAGCTGAAGCAGAGGCTGTAGAATGAAAAGGAAGACAGCAGTGGAAGAACCAGGCAGAGCTGGAGGGGCTGGGCTGCAGCAAGGAGCAGAGGCAGAAGGCAGAGATGACATCCAGGTAACCTACATGCTGAAGATGGTCAGAAATTCTGAATTTCTGAAGTCCATGAGAAAGCCATTGCATGAGAAAGAAGGCCAGCGACCTTGAAGTTGCTTCCAAATGTGACTCTGGCTTTCTCCTGTGGTTCTTTGTACACTCTGGTGCTTCTTCATGTGATCAAAATTAGAATATATTCATTGTTGGTCAAGCAAGAGCCTACCTTTGTTCCGTCATCCAGGAATTTTCAGTCTGTCTGCTTTTATTTGCTGCCCTAATAATAACAAAGGGCCCAGACTTGGACTGAATTGATACTGCAAATCATCAGAACCAGCCTTCCCAAGCATAAGGAGGATTTTGCCCCTACCCTCAGGTAATCCTGGCTGTGAACATGATGTTCTTGGAGTTGTTTTTTAAATAGCCTTGTTCTGTTTTCAAATATTTACCCATTTAAGCAACTCGCTATTTAATACTGAAGGGGTATTTGTTCTGCTGTCTGGCACCTGGATCCTGAGGTAGAGCTTTTTTCTAGGTCTTAGTCCATCTTTTCATGTTAGAAAAATTAATATTTTACTCTGAACAAATTCACTTATATCTACCATTCTTGTTACAAGTTATGCAAAAGACCCTGGAGGGATTGTGATATGTTTTTAGGTGAGTTTTGAGGTATGCTTTTGTGTCCCTAGTCCAGAAGGACATCCCCATAGAAGTAAGTTCACACCCAAGAGCCTGAAAGTTGTTTGCACATTGCACTTCAAGTCCCGAGTTTTAGGGTTTTTTTCCACAACGATTCATATGCACACATATAGCGGGCCCCATGTCTGGACTCCAGCCCACACAGAGTTATTTGCCAATTCCAAAAAAGCAGAGAATGAAGACACTCATGCCCCATCATCCATCATTTTTTTCTATGAACCTTACAGCTGAATATTGAAAAATCTGGTTTTGATCTTTTGGGTATTTTTTTTTTCATTTCAAGTCAACTGAATAGCCCATACACATGGATATAAAGAAATATAACCAGGAATTGTTTGTGGTATTGAATCAGAACTGGAGACATCTGAAGTCAAGCCACTTCAGTAGTGTTTCTTATTTCTTTTTAATCAGATTTTGAATATTCTTTCTGCAGGTTGTGTTCCTGACTGGCTTTGGCTATGTGTATGTGGACACTGTACATCAGTGTGGCACAGTCTTCATCACTGTGGCCCCAGAAGGAAAAGCAGGACCTATTTTAACCAACAGCAATAGGTAGGTTTAATTATTTTCCCTGTAACAACATAGTAAGTGTTCCTGTTATAAAGTTGTAAACTTACTATTTATCTTTGTCATCTCTACATATGTATTAAAGCTTTTTGTTAATTATCGCATAATCCATAAAAATATGGTTATTAGCAATAAATCATACCTTCAATAGGTAGCAATAAACCATCTTTCCTAGATACCACTTCCACTCCTTCTGTGGTAGGTTTAACAAACTGATTTACAAACTATGCATCTTGGAATCATACCACTATTATTAGCATGAAATGCACATTAATACCTCTGTATCTGCATGACAGTGTAGTAATTAATAATAAAACTTAGCAATTAGAGCTACATCAAATATAAATACGCCTCTTAGAGTCATATTTTCCACCCCCACTTTGACCTGAATGTTGCCATCAGGTTTTAAAAACTTGAAATAGACAAAGAGTTAATATTCTTAATTTAAAAGAATTCACATAATTCAATAGGAATAAAGATAGCCTTACAGAAACAAAAATAGAGGCAATAGGCATAAACAGAAAATTCTAAGAAGAGGAAATATAAGTAATCAAAGAAATGCTAATTTATCAAATTAACAATGATGTCATATCATATCCAGTCCTGGTGAAAGTGTAAATTGGTACTATTTCCTGGAAAGCACTTTAGTAATACATGTTAAGAGCTTTAAAATCCTTTTGGCTTAGAAATTCCACTTTTAAGTGTGTTAAGAGTTTAAGAGTTAAGGAAGTAGAGAAGTGGGCAAAGATATACACAGAGAGATGTACACAGTGAGAGATATCACACAATTACAATGGCAAAATATTCAAAGTAAAAATGCCCATCCATAGGGAAATAGATGTACTATAATTGTACTATAAATGTTACAACTGCAAAAAGTAGATCTCAAAGATTTTTAATGGAATAGAAAATGCATATTATATAATCTAAAAACAAGTAGAATATTGAATATATATGATCCTAGTTATGTGTTATCTGTACATACATACACACATAAGTACATATGTATACATACTCAAACAGAAAACATTCCTAGAAATAAGACTGAAAAGAAAACAATCAAAATTGGTAACAGATATGGGGGGGTTAATGAGTTATTTAATATTTAATTATTATTTGATTTCTGTATTTTGATTTCTTATAATAGCATTTATTTTATGATCAGAAAAAATAATTTAATATTAAAATATAAATACCACCAACTTCCATACATTTGTTTAAATCTTTCTTTTAAAAAGTTCATTGCAACCGGGTGTGGTGGCTCACACCTGTAATCCCAGCACTTTGGGAGGCCGAGGTGGGCAGATCACCTGAGGTCAGGAGTTTGAGATCAGCCTGGCCAACATGGTGAAACCCTGTCTCTACTAAAAGGACAAAAACTAGCCAGCCTTGGTGGTAGGTGCCTGTAATCCCAGCTATTCAAGAGGCTGAGGCAGGAGAATCACTTGAACCCAGGAGGCGGAGGTTGCAGTGAGCCAAGATCACGCCACTGCACTCCAGCCTGGGCAACAGAGCTAAACTCCATCTCGGTTTGGGCGGGGGGGAGGTTTATTGCTTCTCATATATGGTGAAGAAGTCATTAATTTGGATTCTGCTCATTTGAATTTATAATATTTCAAACAATGTTGGATAGGATGTTTTCTTTGCCCAAAAGTGTTCATAAAAAATTAATAGCATAACAAAATTGGAGATGAACTTTTAACTAGTATAGTACAAAATTTCAGGTTTATTCAACACTTTCAGAAACATTTTATCTAGGGCATAAATGTTAATGACAATAGAAGCAACCTTTCATGAGAAAAGTACAGGTATTTCTTGGAACTTCCTTAATTCATTCAACAAATGTTTTACAAGGGCTTACTGGATGCCTACCACAGGATGAGGATACATCCATAAATAAAAAGGCCCAATCCTTGCCCTGGAGAAGATCACTTTCTCCTCATAGGCATGGAATTGGGCAGGGTGATGGGTGTAGAGAGTAAACATAAAAAGAAAGGAAATGTTATGGTGCAGTAGAAGGTCAGCATTCTACAGGGATGAAAACAGAGCTCAGTAAGAGGCGCTGGGAGTGCCAGGGCCAAGGGACTGGGAGAGTGTAGTTTTAAACAAATTGGTGTTGGTAAGCTGCACTGAGAAGTTGATATTTGGGCGGAGACTGGAAAGCAGTAGGGGGTTAGTAATGTGACTATCTGAAGGAAGAGCTTCCCAGGCAAAGGGCACAGCCAGTTCAAAGGCCTGCAACAACGTGCCTGGCATCGAGGAGGAACAGGGAAGAGGCTGTTGTGGGCCCAGTGGAGGGGATGGAAGTGGAAGTAGCAGTGCATGAGGTCCAGGAGGTAAGAGCTAGAAGGAGGGAGACCTCATTGGGACATTGAAGGGCTTAGCTTTAATTATAAGCGAAATGAGGAACTCATTGGAGCATTTTGCACATAGAAGTGACACACTGTGACTTAAATTTCTCGAAGATCATTGGCCACTTTGTTAAAGTAGACTGTAGACAAACAAGGGCACAAGCAAGCAGGGAGACTAGTTAGGAGATGATTACAGTTGCTCATATTAGAGACACTGATGGCTTAGACTACAGTGGTGTCAGTGGAAGTGTCAGTGACAGTCAGATTCTGGATCTACTTCTAAGGAAAAGTCAATGGGATTTTCCTAATACATTGAATGGCTAAAAATAGAGGCATCAAGGATGACATCCAAATTTTTGGTCTGAGCAACTGGTAGGATATGGTTGCCATTAACTAAGATGAGAGAGACTATCTGCAGGTTTAGGAGGAAAGATCAAGAGATTGGTTATAGACATGATAAGCTGAGATGTCATTTAGACATCTAAATGACCGTGTGAAAGGTAGATACACAAGATTGGAGTTCAGGGGGGAGCTCCAGGCTAAGTGTATACTTTGGAAGTCATCAACATATAGATGGTATTTTAGGTCATGAGACTGGATGAGATCCCCAAGGAAGTCAGTGAAGATGGGGGTGAGAAGAGGACCAAGGGCTGAGCCTTAGGCACTTTAAGAGGTCAGGGAGAGGAGGAGGGATCTCCATAGGTAACTGAGGACGAGTGGTCAGAGAGGTAGAAGAGCTGAGAGAAGACAAGAAAGAAAGTATTTCCAGGAGGAGGGAGTTGTCAGCAATGTCATTATTTGTTAGTATGTCGAGTAAGCAAAAACCTGAAAGTCCATCATTTGATTTAGCCAAATGGAAGTCACTGATGACCTTGACAGGAGTTGTTTTATTAGGCTGGGGATGGGGGCACAAAAGGCTGCTTGGAGCAAGCCTTAGAGAGCAGGGAAGGAGAGGAGTTGGAGACAATGTGTATAGAACACACTTTAGAGTTTCTATATAGAGAGGATCAGAAAAATGAGTGGTGGCTAAGGGAGAGAGTGGAGTCATGAGGGATTTTTTGAGCTGAGAGATGACAGCATGTTTACAAGCAGCTAGTAATGAAGAAAAAGATGATGGAGGAAAGGGGTGTGAGTTGCTGGAGGGATGTCTTTGAGTAGGTGAGAGCAGAGTGATTTAGTGCACTTTAGAGGGGTTCACCTGAGACAGAAGCAAGGGTAGTTCCACCCCAGAAATGGAGATGGAGAAGAGCTAAGCATGGAGTCAGGTATGGTTGGTGGGCAGTTGTGGCAGGAATTCCTGCTAACTTTTCTTCTGCTCACGTGACTTTTTCAATTTAGGGAGTCTCAGTTACTTTTTCTCTCTTTCTGTCTTGTGATCATCATGATAGAGAATTAATACACAAAGACCAGAGGGATTTTGGAGTAAAAATCTGGTGTTGATAAGGGAAACATACGGAAACATGACAAGAGCTTATAATAGTCCCATTGGGAACATTTCCCAATACTGTTGAAGTGTGACGGGCTCCGTCCAGACACAATGTCCTGAAAGTTGAGTTCTTATTTGTTTCTTATGAGAGTCTGATATCCCATCAGGAGGTATTTAATAGGGTACTGTCATTAAAAAAGAAAGAAGAGAGAAAGAAAAGGTGAGTGGGGGAGACTAATGTTCTTGTCCCTTTCTCTTCTAGAGCCCAGGAGAAGATTGTTACATTCAAAATGTTTATCACTCAGTTGAGTCTGGCAGTGTTTGATGACCTCACCCACCACAAAGCATCACCTGAGCTTCTGAGACTCACACTGGACAATGTTTTTCTCTGCATGGCCCCGGGAGCTGGTCCCCTCCCTGGGGAAGAGCCTGCGGCTGCGCTGTTTGAACTTTACTGTGTGGAGATCTGCTGTGGGGACCTGCAGCTAGACAACCAGCTTTATAACAAATCCAATTTCCACTTTGCTGTCTTAGTCTGCCAGGGAGAAAAAGCAGAACCCATTCAGTGTTCTAAAATGCAGAGTCTCCTCATATCTAACAAAGAGCTGGAAGAATACAAGGAAAACTGTTTTATCAAACTTTGCATCACCTTAAATGAAGGCAAGAGCATCCTCTGTGATATTAACGAGTTCAGCTTTGAATTAAAACCTGCTCGGTTGTATGTGGAAGACACATTTGTATACTACATCAAGACTTTGTTTGACACTTACCTTCCTAACAGCAGGTTGGCTGGTCACTCCACGCACCTCTCTGGGGGTAAACAGATGTTGCCCATGCAGGTCACACAGCACGCCAGGGCCTTGGTGAATCCTGTGAAGTTACGGAAACTGGTGATCCAGCCAGTGAATTTGCTCGTCAGCATCCACGCTTCCCTCAAGCTGTACATAGCCTCAGACCACACTCCTCTCTCCTTCTCGGTGTTTGAAAGAGGACCCATCTTCACCACTGCAAGGCAGCTTGTGCACGCCCTGGCAATGCACTATGCCGCGGGGGCCCTTTTCAGAGCAGGTAAGAACACAAGCTGAGGGTCTGTGATGAGCTAGAGCCTGGGCAGAAATGATAGGCTTGGGGGTAGCACCTCATTTCAAGACCTAAAGAAGCAATTGGCAAGAGGTAACACACCTGAGCTTTACAGTCACACACAGCTGGATCTAAATATAGAGCCTGCCACTGTTAGCTGTAAGACTTTGGGCAAGTTATTGAACCTTCTTCCTGAGTCTCCATTTCCTCATCGATAAAATGGCTTTGAAGATTTCTGAGAGGATCAGATGAAAGTATGTGAGGTATCCAGCATTTTGCTTGCCATTTAATTAACATTGAAGCAGTAGTAGCTGTTCTGTAACTTAGAATTTTAGTTCAGTTTAGCAAACACTTTTTTTTAGCACCTTGCAGGCACAGAGCCCTTTCTTAGCACCCTAGAGCAACCAGGAAAGCTAGCCCAGGTCTTCAGTCCCTGGGCCTAAAAGAAGTCCAGTTCTTGTTTATTAGTTTTCTTCATTGCTATTCATGAATAGCAGCAGGTGAGAAATTCAGAGGATTTGTGTGCTCATAAGATGCACATTGAGCCCTCTATCTATCCAGTGCTGTACTGCCTGTCTAGACAGCTGGCAAAGCGAAGGCTGTGAGTGTGTCAGCCTCTCCACAGACCTGAGCTCAAAGAGAAGTAATGGCCCTTCCACTCTCTGGGGCCAGGCAAGTGGCCTATTGCAGGCTGAGGGCTGCTGTTTCTCAGGGACTCCGTGGAAAAGGTAAGGATTCCTTCAGTCTGGCTGGAAAAGTCTGCAGGGGCTGGCTTGAACATGCATGCAAAATTTTGTAGAGGGACTACTGTGTCCTAGAGACTGGTGGGTAGCGGGCGCAGTGGCTCATACCTGTATTCCCAGCAGTTTGGGAGGCTGAGGTGGGAGGATCACTTGAGCACGGGAGTTCAAGACCAGCTTGGCCAACTGGTGAAACCTCGTCTCTACAAAAAATTAAAGTTAAAAAATTACCCAGGTGTGGTGTCGTGCACCTGTAGTCCCAGCTACTATGGAGGCTGAGGTGGGAGGATTGCTCGAGCCCAGGACTTTGAGGCTACAGTGAGCTATGATCACATCACTGCACTCCAGCCTGGGTGACAGAGCAAGACCTTGTCCCAAAAAATAAAGATTGAGTGGTGGGAACCATGTGGTCTCAGGGAACATTATGGTAATCAGCATCACAGTGTGTGTTCCTGAGCCAAGTTCACTCTAAAGCAGTTTTAGTTTGATAATTGGGCTCCCAGAAATTCAAACAAAGAACAGCATCCAGAGTTAGCCTTGTCAGCCCTTTCCAATAGAAAACATGGAAATCTTACTTTCTGAAAGTAACAGAGGAGAGAGCCTTTGTTCTATCCTCTTTGTAAAGCTGTACTTTGTGAATGCATTCCCATATAAGATTAAGATTGTAGCAGTAAACGACCTGTGTTATTGCCATGTTGGTCAGATTACATTTTCTCCATAATGAAATTCATAGACTTACTAGGATTATCTAGACTCTTTTATAAAAGATAACCACAAGATCAGGGAGAGGGTCCTGCCAGACCTGTTGTCTTGATAGCTTGCACAACAATGAAGAAAACATTTCCCTCTTGCTAAAAACTTATTTAAAAATAAGCAGTTCACATTTCAAATTTAACAGATGGGTGTATTTATAAACAATTCCAGAAACTTCCCCTTCAGGCAATCTTTGCTTTTTCACATAAGCAGCAGGCACGTAGGTTACTGAGCTCCAGTCTGAGGCCTGGCAAGGACGAAGGCTCCCATTCAGTCTCTGCACGACTCAGCAGTGCAGTAAGCAGCAGGGAAACTCTACCTGTGGCACCAAGTAACGGGCCGTGCAGCCCGTGTGCTAAAAACGAGCTCTTCATTTTGGTTTATATTTTTAATGAGCTTTCACAAGAACATTCTATTTGAATTTTATATAATTCACCTAAAAATCCTCTAAGCTGCCATTCCAATCTCACTGTATACCAACATAAGGGATTCTAATATAGAGGGCCAAGTTTTCAGAGCCTGTTGGAAACTCTGTCACTAAAAATCTATGGACAATCTGAAGATCATCTGGAAGAAAGCAGTGATTGCAGGAGTAGGAAATGGGAAGATGCTGGAGGCTCCAGACTCCCAGGTGATCCTTGTCGAGGGAAGGGAGAGAGCTGGCTGCAGGTAGGCAAGTTGCCCACCCACATCTCACTTGGGTCAGAGTGCCCCTGCCTGTCATGGAAAACACCCTTACCTCATTTCTAGGGAAGTTGTGGTATCAACTTGAAGAGATTTTAAAAATAAACAGGCCAGGTGCAGTGGCTCATGCCTATAATCTCAGCACTTTGGGAGGCTGAGGTGGGTGAATTGCCTGTGCTCAGGAGTTCGAGACCAGCTTGGGCAACACGGTGAAACCCCGTCTCTACTAAAATACAAAAAATTAGCCAGGCATGGGGGCGTGCGCCTGTAGTCCCAGCTACTTGGGAGGCTGAGGTAGGTGAATTGCTTGAACCTGGGTGGTGGAGGTTGCAGTAAGCCAAGATCGCACCACTGCACTCCAACCTGGGCAACAGAGCGAGACTCCATTTCCAAAAACATAAAAAATATTAAAAAAATTAAACAACTAAAAAAGGTAGAGGTAGGAGAGGCAGAATGAAAATAAATAGTAATTGGAAATCAGTAACTAACCCTGTCTGAAGGAATGCATGTGGTCTTTATCCTGAGGCCCCTCTCTAACCCAAAGGTTTAGTTTGATAGGAGCCAGGCAGACTCCCTTCTTCAACACAATTTCCAAATGACCGAGCAAAAGATAGATTTGCTATTGCAGGACAATAAAGGAGTACCTTTGGATCTGTCTGCCCTCTTCTGTCCAGCTCAGATGCCACTGAGATGTAGCTCTGGCCTCCACATAGCCCTTCTATCAGGCAGTGGCTTCAGGCTTCAAGGATTCCAACCCCACCACAGGGGAGAAGCTGCCACTGGCAGGAAGAGGAGGCCAAGGCAGGTTCCCACTCCCTCTCTGCACCCGTGGCACCAAACTGAACAGGCCTGTCATGGGGGACACTGCTTGGCCATAGCTACTCTCTTTTCGTTTATACATGGACTCGTTGGAGAGATGGGGAATTAAGATGTTTCTAGACCAACCTTCTGCCGTTAGGTACACCCTTACAGCCATTCAGAGCTAAAGGGAATCTGCTGTTTCTTTACCTCCAGAGAAGGCCCTCCATGGAGGAATATTCCACAGCCTCCCCGGCTCCTTTGCCTACTCTTTGCAGCCTGAGCTCACAGAAGGAAGAGGTGGGTGGGCTTCGGAATTAGGAAAACCTGGGTTGGAAACCCAGCCCACAGGTGGATCATCCAGGGGACTATGAGCAGTTGGCTTAGTCTCCAAGCCTCAGTCTCTCCCTTTTCCTGCCTGTGAGGCCATGGAAGCAGTACCACCATGTTGCATGCACCTCTGCCTCCTGTGCCTGGTCCATTCCCTGACCCAGGCAGCAGCTCAGTCACCAGCTAACCTGCACTGATTTGAAGGGAGAGAATACTTTTCTTGCAGTTACTGTGAGAATTAAATGTGTTGAATGCCTGGCATCCATAGGGCCTCTCATTTGTAATCTTTATCTTCCAGAAATTATTCCCTCCTTTGCCCTAAGCCCTAGTGTTATCATCCGAACGTTCCAGAGAAGGGAGGAGGGCTCAAGATTTAAGAATGTCCCTCTCTTCATGGGCTGGGCATGGGATTCTTCGGGACCTTGGCTGTTGTGCCCTCACCTTCCCGATCCCCTCAGATCACTGAGCTGCAGATCTCTGTCACAGGACTGCCCTCCTCTTCAGAGCCTGCTGGTGAAGGAGGGATGGCTCCCACCCAGTCCTGTCCCCACAGCCTTCCCATTGCCAGGTCTGAGCACCAGGCTGGGGAGGTTGGTGGCTTCCCAGAGAAAGCTGTCTTTTCGGACTCCTCTCTCCTGGCCCTCACTTGCCCCTCCAATTTTTGGGGCCTACATCCCCAAATCCCCACCCCAGGGAGCTAGGGTAAGGGCAGTGCCTGCAGGACTCCACACACAGCCACGTTCCCATGGGGCAGCAATGGCTGCGTGGCAGGCCAGCTTCTGGTCAGCCCAAGCTTCAGGAGGAAACCAGATTCAAAGCTGCCCTCCTGGGACATGCACAGGTGAACACTCCCCTCTCACTAACCTCATCAGAATGTCCCTGTCACAGAGTTCAAGACCAGCCTGGCCTACATGGTGAATCCCCATCTCTACTAAAAATACAAATAAATAAATAAATAAATAAATAAATAAATAAATAAATAAAGCCAGGCGTGGTGGCAGGTGCCTGTAATCCCAGCTACTTGGGAGGCTGAGGCAGGAGAATCGCTTGAACCCAGGAGTCAGGTTGCAGTGAGCCGAGACCACACCACTGCACTCCAGCCTGGGCAAAAGAGTGAGACTCAATCTCAAAAAAAAAAAAAAAAAAAAAGTCCTTGTCGCCAGGGTTTACATAACCGGAGCTGGGATTGAAGGGTCCAAGACATTTGTCTGGCTCTAGCTCTGCTCCAAAGGGAAGCACTCAACTCAGTAGGATTGGGAAAGATTAAAAACAACCCCTCCATTCTTGTCAGAAGTTTGCATCCCCTTTGCAACACACCATTGAGCATCTGGCCACCCCCGACCAGGCATCTCCTCCTATCCTGGTGCCGCCTCTGTCCCGGGGAGGCTTTAGAGAGAACCTCCCGCCTGCAAACACCTGCAGCCCAAGAAGGCGCCCTTCCTCAGGTGGTGGCAGAGTGCGTCCCCAGCACATGGACCCCTGTTAGCAGGAATATGGGAGGCTCGGGCCAGGCAGTTATATTAAAGCCATTTGTGGGGCCATCAGGGGATCACTTTGATTTATAAAGTATGAAAGTTTGCCATTTATGAATTCACAGGGAATGACTTATTTCCCTTATTTTCTTCCAAAGAAATGGATTACTTTCCCAATTCCAGTGTGAAAAAATGAATTGCAGGGGAAATGGGTCACTTTTTCACAAATGTTGAAAGTTCTGCATTTGAGGTTTCAATCACCCCTTCCCTCTGGTCCATTGCAGGCTGGGTAGTTGGGTCTCTGGAGATTATTGGCAGCCCTGCAAGCCTGGTGAGAAGCATCGGGAACGGGGTCGCCGACTTCTTCAGGCTTCCGTACGAGGGGCTGACCCGGGGCCCCGGAGCCTTCGTGAGTGGCGTCTCCAGAGGGACTACATCATTTGTAAAGCACATCTCCAAAGGTAGCGGTTTCCGTTCCTTGCAATAATGCCTTTACTCCTTCCCTTTTTTTTTTTTTTTTTTTTAAAGAATGTGCATTCAGATTGCCTCTAGCTTTGGCCTGTTAGCTTGCAGTGAGAGTTTGGATTTGTAACAAAGCTCATAATATAATGTCTTATGTTTTGAACAGATCAGTACTTGCCTGTGGTGTGTGAAAATGTTTCAGAAACTTCAGAATTTTAAGCCTCCCATTGGGAAAACAAGGATTGGCTCAACTGTTATTCCATGTGATAAACACAGAAATATTAAAGGTGTTCAGGATTTCTGCTAAACATCAGAAACCCTACACTGTGTTGCCTCCATATTTTTTTAAATGTAGATACAGTTGTCATAACTTTCTGAAGGATATGGATACATTCTGACATGGAAGCAGATTTCAGGGTGAAACAGCCAACTTTTCTCTAGCACGCCACGTAAACAGTGCCATCTTGTGGCCCAGACAGGTCATCAGGCACGGAGGCCAAAGTGCTTTCCCACAAGGACAGTGTTTTAGTTTTATCTGTGTGTGTTTGCTTGATGTTATTTTGGTCAGCTTCGCAGAGACTTGGGAACTAACAAGGGCCATCTGAGTCCCCTTTTCTTCTCAGTGGGAGGCAAGGAAAACAGGGCAAAGGGCTTCTTCCCGTAAAAGGCATCTGACCATAGGCCATAGGACAGGTTGTAGAAGTCTCTGTAAGGCACAAAAGACTTGATCTTGAAATAGGAGAATCCATGATCCATAGAGGGGGTGAGGGACTATGGGTGGGAGGGCTGGCAAGAGAACAGCCAGAGTCATAAAAACAAATTCCACGGACAATGAAAAGGACACTCCCCCAGGCCTCAAATCATCTGGGAGGCCTGGGGGCTGAGTTGCAGAAATCCACCCCAGGAGTCACTGGCAGACTGCTCACTCTTGACACTGGAATCTCTGTGGTTCTGTTGTTTTTATGTTAAAATAAGACAACCAACACCTGCTAAATTGAACCTCAGCAGTATTTTCAGCCTACTGACTCACTGAATGTTTTTTACACTTGTTCTCTTCTTCTCTTAGCAAAATCTGTTTGGTTTGTTGGCATCCCTATGTGTGTGCACACACGCAGATATTTTTCTTTTCAGATTACTGGTAAAGATGCAGCTGCAAAAACGACATTGAGCATTTCTTCCTGAAACTGGACCTGCAATAACAGATGAGCTAGTTTGTTAGCGTCCAGATCTGTACATGAAAGTCGCTCAGTTTTGCTCACTGAGACGTGTGCAGACCTGCTAGAGGAATTGTGGCTGTTGTGACCAAATGCTAAAACAGCCTTCCTTAGGAAAACCAGACAGATTCACGGCTCTCACATGATTTACTCCCTTTATTCCCCTCACTGTTTTTTCAGTTAATATCCTGAATATCAAAATTGCACATATTCTCCATGGCACAATAATTACATCCTCAGAATGGCAAATGATAAGGTTTAGTATCTCCCCCTTTGTTATTACTGAAGTTATAGGGAGGGAATAAAATTTATTCCTAAAGTTGAAATATTTCTTTATCATCTTTCTAAAACTTAGCAACGTAACTTTACCCTTTAAAATCAGAGCAGGCAGATTTTAACCTTCAAAATTGGGCCTCAATGAAGGCATCAATACTGTTTTAATCAAACCTTGACAAATTCAATTATAGTGAAGGATAGTTTCATGTGAAACTCTAGGCTGCTCTCTGGCACCTGTGATTCTTCCCCTTTGAAGAGTGTCATCACCCCTGTGGGCAAGTGTTCCTCTTTACCTCATTTTCTTTTAAATTTTATTGTATCTTATTTGAGACAAGATCTCACTCTGCCACCCAGGCTGGAGTGCAGTGGTGCAATTGCAGCTCACTGCAGCCTTGACGTCCTGGGCTCAGGCAATCCTCCCACTTCAGCCTCCTGAGTAGCTGAGACTACAGATGTGCACTACCACACCCAGCTAATTTTTTAACTTTTCATAGAGACAGGGTTTTGCCATGTTGCCCAGGCTGGTCTCAAACTGCTAGGCTCAAGCAATCCTCCTGTCTTGGCCTCCCACACTGCTGGTATTACAGGCGTGAGCCACCGTCTCAGTTGTTTACCTCTTAAGACTCTTTCTTCAAATTGCCTGAGAGGAAGCCACCATCACTTGCCACTGGGCATGTCCAAGAGGGCCCACAAGTGTCCCCACTGCCTCTGAAACTACTGCCTTGGGGTCCCTCATGTATGTGACAAGGAGGCTAACCCCATGCTCTTATTCCCTCAGGTACCCTCACATCCATCACCAACCTGGCCACAAGCCTGGCCCGGAACATGGACCGGCTCTCACTGGATGAGGAGCACTACAACCGGCAGGAGGAGTGGCGGCGGCAGCTCCCCGAGAGCCTGGGCGAGGGGCTTCGACAGGGCCTGTCCCGGCTGGGCATCAGCCTGCTTGGTAAGGGGCTGTGGGGCCTCCCACCTGTCTGCAATCCAGCAGACTGAGGTGCAGGGTCTCCCAGGACTGGGCAACCTCGCCTTCTGCCTGGGGATGACTGGGAAATGCTCAGAGAAGGTAAGGCACTTGCTCTGAGTTCCACAGTGCATCCCGCTGAGGGCTCACCTGCACAGCCGCACAGGCAGCACCTGTGTTTGCTTTGTGTATGAAATGTATCTTGGGCCTCACTAAAGTTCTTAAAAGAAATCCTAATTTGATAGGACCCGCTCTAAGCATAGTGGTGTCTGCACGAGGACAGCAGCATCCAGCTGTTTGCTTTCTGAAGAATATGATAGGCAACCCTTCCGAAGCACTGGCTCCCTCACTCCCACACATGCTGAGCCGCTTCTTTTGTTTGAGAAGCACTAGAGCAACATGCAAATGTCATGTAAACTTCAGTGAGGAGCCCACTTTGTCCTTTTACTTTTTTGAGATCAGCCTGACTCAGAGCAATTATTGTTTGTAGAGCAGCCAGATGGTATAGAGGTGAAGACTGCTATGCATATTTCAAAATATTACAAATGTTTGAAAATAAGTTGCTTTAAAAAAATCTATAAAAAGGAAGCTTCAGAGCTAAAAGCTTGCAGGGCAAGATTATCAAGGATTTTTTTGTTTATTTGTTTGCAAAGGAATTTAAAACTGTATTGCTTGGCAATGTGCCTGTCCCGCATCTGAGGGAGTGTGCGCCTCCCAGAGAT
This sequence comes from Theropithecus gelada, assembly GCF_003255815.1. Taxonomy (NCBI): domain Eukaryota; kingdom Metazoa; phylum Chordata; class Mammalia; order Primates; family Cercopithecidae; genus Theropithecus; species Theropithecus gelada. Next base: position 102,181,977 of record NC_037676.1, read on the forward strand.
CAAAGTCACCCAAAGCAGTGCAGAGCAAAGGGTAGAAAAGATGAGTTTGAAAGGACTTGCCCTCTCTCTGATCTTCAGTTCTCTACAGAACTCCTCGATTGGCAACTGCAGCCAGCTGAGGCTCTGGGAGGAAGTGGTAAAATGGTACAAGTTCAGGTTAAGTTGCTAGAAATTATATAGGTAAAAACATTCAGTGGTGTGGGGCACTGTCATATGTGGAAACTGGGAAGCTGGTGACCTGTGATAAACAAGCTGGGTAAAGGAGCAACCTTCTTGCTTAACTCAGTAACCCAAAGGTGATGGTGTAACTCCTTTGGGGAAGGCGGTGTGGCAGGGGACCCTGCCCTTAGAAGCCCTAGACCTCGGGCTAGGGTGTCCAAGTCCTTTCTTTGTGACCTCAGAGAAGTTCTTCTCTGAACCTGAGTTTTTCTTTTGTATATTGGGCCTGGTGATACTATTGTTAGAAGTAACAGTGGGTAGTTAGTTATATGGCAGCCACCATGCTCATGTTTGGTAAACAGCACCTATCATTATCATAGTATGGTAGCAAATGAACTGTAAGAGTTGCCTGGTTTCCAAGAGTGTCTCCGCAAAAAGAAACATCTGAGCAATGGCAGGAATATTTTCCCTTAATCTAATGGATTAAGTGGCTGTAACCAGAGGAAGTGACAATGAGGTTATATTGAGGATCTTAAGGTCATTGTTTTGCAACTCTGGACCTGTTGATGCTATTAATTGGAGGCTTAAGTACCACTACTCTGAGGTTGAGAGCTTCCCTGTCTCCAGCCCAGCCCCTCTGAGAGAGAGAGAGAGAGACCAAGCCACCCACCCCTGGGCTGGCTGGTGTGTGGCTATCTCCACCCCAAACCCGACGCCCTTCCCGCCCAAGGGTTCCAGTCTCTTCCCACTCAGAGAAGCCCCAGCCAATGCTCCGTTTTCAGTGTGTAAGACTGTACCTGATGGGAAAAATCAGTTGTGTGAGGAGTCACGAATCGGCCCCGATGAGGTCATCTTTCTGGGCGTGGGTCCTGTTGACAGGGTAAGTCATAACGCTCTGATCTTTTCTGTAGTCATTGTGTCTTGCATATCCTTATCCATGTGAGGGAATTCATTTTTGGAAACTGCAGTGGGCTCATGGGGTCTTTGTGCATATCTGGTAATTTCCAGAACATTAGGAATTCTTGGGGTAACATAAACCTCCTCTGTAGATGCTGGCTGCATCTCCCAACACTGGCCGGCCCCAGTCCCAGCCCAACCCACCCCCTGAGCAGTGTGTCCATGTCAGGGCTCTGCAAAGTTCACAGTGGGCATCTCAAGCTTGGCTCAAACCAGCTTCCTTTCCTGTAAGACTTCAAGAGCCTTTGTTTCATGTAATCATTGAGTTATCTCAAAATGTCTGGTCCTAGAACTACCAGGTGTGTGGCAAGAAGAAGAAAGAGGGGAGTACAACAAACTGAATCTCCTCACTTTGGAAAGTTATAGATTGGCCACCATTTAATTCTTCCCCAGAAATGGTGTTTGAAATTGCCATATACAATGCAGTGCCTAATTGAAGTTAGAGCCATTATCACATAATAATTTGAAACCCAGGCCGGGCACATGGCTCACACTTGTAATCCCAGCACTTTGGGAAGCCAAAGCAAGTGGCTTGCTTGAGCCCAGGAGTTTGAGATCAGCCTGGGCAATGTGGCAAAACCCCATCTCTACAAAAATAAAATGAAATACAAAAATTAGCCAGGCATGGTGGCACATGCCTTTGGGCCCAGCTACTCAGGAGGCTGAGGTGGATCGCTTGAGCCCAGGTCAAGGCTGGAGTGAGCTGAGATTGCACCACTGCACTCCAGTCTGGTGGAGAGAGTGAGACCTTGTCTCAAAATAATGACAGTAATAATAATAGTTTTAAACCCATGCCAGTGAAATATTCTAGTTGCTCAGTTTCTTCAAAAAGACACAAAAGTCAAGGACCCAGTTCATAAAAATATATTAAAGGAAAAGTTAGAGTTGGCAAAGCATTTTCAAAGGTGTCATCTTATTTGATCTTCACAACCCTTCACAACTTCATAACCCTTCACAGCTTCACAACTTTGGATGAGGTAAAGTGACTTAGCCAGGTCAAACCTCCAGCAAGGACAGGAGCCCGGGCCTTTCCACCATGTCGCCTACCCCTGTGGAGCTCCAGGCCTGGAAACCATCAGGATGTGGGGAGATTGAACAATTTCAAGTTCCAGTATAGGAAAAACACATTTCCCCCAAATGTTTATGGGTTCGGGAGGCCTTCTTGACTCTGCTTCACCCTCATGGGAACCCTATGGAGCATTATGAGGCCCTTGAAAATTAAAGCAAGTCTTTAATTTATGCCCAGCCGCACTGCCCCAGGTCAGCAGGGAAAAGTGTCTGCTGGCTGAGAGGTGCCGCCGAGGCTTTTGGATGAGCTCCATGACAGTTTTCCAAAAGCAACGGCTTTTGGAAAAACTCTGTTTAGCCTGCAGTATTGGCATCAGCCTTGCCCACATTTACCAGATCTGTTCCCCAACACCCACACTTTCTACTACACTCTGGAGCCTGCACTGAGAAAGGATATGCAGCTCCGCATCACAACTGCGTTCTGCATTTCCTCCCAGACCTGATGCCTTCTCATGAACACCAAAGTCAGGATGTCAAGAATTGCTCCTCTGACTCCCACTTCTTTTGGGATGCTTCCTGGTTTGTGACACGCTGCTGGATTCCCCAGAGACCACCTCCTCTCTCTTCATAGGCACTCTTGGCTATGCCATCTGGAATTCCAACAAAACAGGCCTCTGCCAGGTGAATCAGAAAAGTCCCCTCCGAGGGAGTGACTCAAGAGTTGCATATCCCAAGAGACAGCCCTTAAGACCACCATCTGCCATTTACTGACTGGTGTGTATTATAGTCAGTGCAGAATTTAGGAATGACAGGCAAAGTGCTTCCTTCTTGGTTTGCTCATCTGTTCTGGTCAAAAAAGCAGCACTGAGCTGGAATGCACAGTATACTCTATGCATCTCGTTTCTTTCTGGAATGGCAAGCTGTGGCGTGGTATCCCATCTTATGCCTGTCCTTCTGATAGTGTGCCAAAAAAAATGCCAGAAACAAAATTACACCACATGGTAAAGGCAGCATCAAAATAGATGCATCACAAGGAACTTCCATAGCTCAGTGACCAAGTAGTTTCTGCCCAAGGCTTAGGAGCAAGTCACAGAAAGCGGTGAGGGAACGCGTGGTGGTCTCCTGCTCCACAATGAAGGCCTTCCTCCTCCTCCACCTTCCAAGGCACAACAGGCAATAGCTCCTGTGTCCTGTGGGGTACAGCACTCACTCAGTCCTGGAAACCCCTCCCAGGCACGCTCTTCTGTCCACTGGCTTCATCAGATCACAGCCATCTCCATGTGGCCACCCACCCCGTGGGCCTAACGCCAGCAGACAAGTCTTGGGATCAGTTTCCACTCTTGAAAGCCTTCAAGCAGAGTTTGAGTCTATGACAGTCCATAATTTACCAGTTGAGGGATTTACTTCAGAGGATATACTTCAGAGGAGAGCCATTCCAGGCTCTGAGAGAGGCTACCTCTCTCAAAGCAGGGCTGCAGGGACCATGAAATGGCTGCTGGTCTCTTAGCCTCTCTGTTCCCCAGCTTGTGAGCACAGAGGTAGATAAGGCACCTGGTGGCTGGTGAGGAGTTGGTGTGACAGGCCAGCTTTCCCCCTCAAAGGTCTGCTGCTGAGCCTGGGGCAGGTGGTTCCACAGCTCCCTCTCTGACTCTCAGAATCTAACACCTTGTCATGGGACTCAGGCTTTCCACTTTTGGGGAGCTGCCCAAATTGTCTTATCTGTCAAAGCCACAGTAACTGGAGCCTTCACTGTGGCCAGAGAAAACGGAAGAGCAGAACAGAGGGAGCTTCACTTGATACCTGCGTGCAATGGAGCAGCTGGCTGTCAGCACCCTGTGCGGCTGACTGCGGCTGGCCCAGGCTCCACTCTTTGATTTGATGCTGTTCACTTTGATAATCTGCTGAGGTGACCGGAAGAGAAGACCCAGGGTTCCTCCCTGTCCCTCAGTGTGGCCACTCTGACTTCTGATCTTCCAAATGGAGTAGAGCGTCAATGGCAAATGAGGGGCGCTCCTAGCCGAGCGCCAGGCCTGGCTAGCTGTGATGCTGAAAGAGTGACCCTCACTCTTGATAGCTGGGGTGGCCTGGGCCTGCTGGGAGCAGCTTCCTCTGCTCACTCTTGCCATTTCTGTATAAGGTTTGGCAGCACGACTCTAGGCTGGGAAACAGGCCTGTTGCCTCAGGTCATTCTGAATCTGTCAATGCATAAACTTAAATGTCTCTGTCAAAACCTAGAGGAAAGGAGTCAAACATTCCCTTTACAATTGACGTGATGTGCACTAAAATTTCTACATCAGAGCATTTTCATCAATTCTAGCAGTTTTGAGTTGAAAACAGACAATTCTGTCAAGAATTGTAAAGAAATTTTCCCTTCTGAGTTAGGGAGCCCTCCACTCCATCATGAAAAAAAATCAGAATGGTGAGGCTTTTCTAGCTCTCATTGTTGGCCTCTCAAAGCAGGAGTAGCACAGGGGCCGTATCCACAGGACTGCCTGAGGGGCTCCTTTCATCTTAACTGCCTCAGGCTCAATGCAGGAGATGGACGCCCTGTGCTACAGCTGTGGGAGCAGAGCCCCAAGGGGTTTTGGTCGCTATTCTAAGTGAGGAGTAAGTGGCCAAACCTCAATTCAAGTGAGAGAGAAAGGTTTTTCCAAGATTGGCAAAGAGGAAGAGCCTGTTTTATAAATGGGATAATCGAATCTCTTGGTGGTTAAGAGCTATGCTGTGACTCACACTCTCTGTACACTTAACAGCTGTGTGACCTTGGGAAAAACTCCTTAACCTCTGTGCCTCAGTGTCCACATTTGGATAAAAACAATGTCTGACTCCTGGGAATATGAGGATCAAATGATCTCATACAAGTAAAGCTCTTAGCACAGTCCCCAGACCTAGTAAGCATTCAAGATAGATAGATTACCTATAATCAAAATAATAATTACTATATCAATAATTACTCTATCAATAATTACTCTTAAGTATTAACACTACTAAATTATGATTATGATTATTATTAAAAGTGGGGAGTTATAAAGGGGCTTAACCCCTTCCAGTTTTTCATCTTCCTGAATCGGTGCAAATGTATTGGGCTGAACAGTCTTTCTCTGCTCCTAAGGAATTGTTAGCTCCTCTCTGTAAACTGTGTTGCCTGACTTCAGAGGAAAGATGTGTGGATGACACTGAAAAGACTGACAGGTTTGTTAAATTCTGAACTAAACTTCACAGATCCTGACTGTGTGGACCAAACTCCATCTGAATATTGTACTTTGATGACAATAATAAATGTCTACTGCCCTTGGTGTACTTAGGTAACTGGTAAATAAATGGATAGTAAAGACCTTTACAATGAGGGTGGGGACTCATTTCAATCCAGATAAAACTGTGTTCCAGATGGAGCCTTTCATTTTCCAAAAATTTTAAGCCTCTGTCCTTACTGAGGGCTTTTGTTATTCCAGGTGCAATTGCTGGTATAGTCGATCAGCCGATGCAGAACTTCCAGAAAACATCTGAGGCACATGCTTCAGCAGGACACAAGGCCAAGGGTGTCATCTCAGGTGTGGGGAAAGGAATCATGGGGGTGTTCACAAAGCCCATCGGAGGAGCTGCTGAGCTGGTGTCACAGACTGGTTACGGTAAGTTGGTGGAAAACCCATCACGCCAACCCAGACGTTAGTGATTTGCATGATTATACCAAGGGTTCCCTAAGATAGTGTAACCTTTCACATGGTAGAGGAGTAAAAGATAAATAGTGGCTATCTTTCTTACCTCTCTATGCTTATTTACACAGAGTAGAATTTTACTACTAATAATAAAACCGTAGAATCAGGAAACCAGTTACTAGTTTCAGTGTGTATGTCACAGAATCTTTTTACAGTACACTTGATAGACCAGTTTAGAGGTTGAGGGCAGAATGGAGAATACCACAGAGAAAAGAATTAACACTTTTTCCTATGAGAAATGTGGAAGGAGTGATAGGTTGTGGGAAGATAACTTTAAGAAGCAGTAGAGAATGAGACAGAGTGTGGATGTGCACATGGATCTTTGGGTTTGGGGTGGCCTTCTCACCCACAGACGCCATCCTGCTCCTCACAGCCAGGCCGGGGCAGAAACAAAGAATCTGCAACTAAAATCCCTTTCGCAAGCAGACAGCTGTGGAGTGCATGGGCGCACGGCACTACCTGCACTTGGATGGGCGTGCCAGGGCCTCTCCCTGTGCAGCAGTGTGCACACGAGTAATGGGTGCCTATGAAAGGAAGCACCTCCTCCCAGGCTTATTTTCTGCATTCGTGGCAGAGCACATTAAAGTGACTTTCCATAAACCTGTGGCTGGAACCGTTAACATTTTACCTAAAATTGGTGTCATCATTTTGGTCATGAAGCAGGCTGTCTAGCTAGTATCACAAACCACAGAAGCACCCTCCCGTTTGTCAGACATGTAAGCACACTGTGTCTGCATCCACATCTGGCCATAAAGCCCACGGGATGTTTCAAGGGAGGCATCCTGCTCCTCAGCAGGCCTGACAAGAGGCAGCCAGATCAGGGCATAAAAACAGCGTCTGAAAGGAAGGGAGTGGAGATGAATGAGTGCCCACACTTCAGGCAGCCATCCGGAAAGCATCCTTTAAGAGACCACACAGACGCCAGCATGTGTTCCTCTTCGCTTTCCCCTCCTCGCCCCCCTCATTTCCCTCTCCTTCTGTGAATGACATTTTCACTCACAGGGAAACTGACAGTAAGATGTGCTATAACCTGTAAGTGGGAAAAGTGAAACTCCCTTATGATACGGACTCCAGTGAGGTAAAGTCAAGTCATACTTCACAAATTCTTTTGGTTTTGAAAATGCCATTGTCCCTCACTGTGTTTCCCAGGGCTGAAGAACGCTCCCTTATGTAAGAAGATCTTACAGCAGAGCTTCACATGGCCTTTTTGGTTTCCATCACTCTTGTAAAACTTTTATTACCGAACTGAAGGTTTTACAAACCACTAACTCTTAGTCTAATGACTGCGTCATTTATAAACATTTACAAGCCCTCAGAAAGCACACATGCTGTACCATCTTTGGTTCTGGAGAGTCTCTGTAAAGGCCTATGTGGCTGCTGCTGGGTGCCCTCATTTGGTGCTGGCACCAGGGAGAGCATGTCATAAACCAGAGGCCCCAAGCGCACTCATAAATGTACATGGATTCGTGTTTAACAGTTGGATTAAGTCACTTAGCATTTAAATAGTGTATCTAGGCCAAGGGTGTGCCTTTGTATATATCTGTTTTTTTTATTTTTTGACTAGCCTTAGCACAGATACAGAAGTATTAAGGAAGCTAACTAACAATCTAGAGGGTTTTTTTTAGACACAGGGTTTGCTGTCACCCAGGCTGGCATTTAGTCACACAATCATAGCTCACTGCAGCCTCCAACTCCTGGGCTCAAGTGATCCTCCCACCTCAGCCTCCGGAGTAGCTAGGACTACAGGCACGCACCACTATTTATTTTTTGTAGAGATGGGGGTCTCACTTTGTTTCCCAGGCTGGTCTCTAACTCCTTGACTCAAGCAATCCTCCCACCTTGATTTGATCTCCCAAAGTTCTGAGATTACACGCATGAGCCACCATACCAGACCTAGCTAGACTTTTTTAACATATCAATTACAAATGATATCTAAACTATTGTTCATGACCAGCTACTTTCAGTGTTTTTGCTTCCTCTAATTGCTGGTCTATGCTTGGACTGTGTAACACATTCATATTTTAATTTTCTAATGCAAGATCACCAAGGTTAAGAGCATTGTAATGTTTAAAGATTATCTATACACTTGCTTCCAAAGATGTGACATCACTTTGGATCTGTAACATTTTATGGATGGCTCTGAGCAGATGACATCATTGCAGCATGAAACTGTTTTCCAGAAAACAAGTAGTAAAACTCCCTTGCTTCTTTTACCACAGGTATTTTACATGGAGCTGGACTTTCTCAGCTTCCCAAACAGCGCTATCAGCCAAGTGATCTACATGCTGACCAGGCTCCAAACAGCCATGTCAAATATGTCTGGTAAAATTATTGAGATACTTGCTCAACTTTACATCCATACTGTATGTTAATAGCTCCTGGCTTGCTCTCAAGCTAATGGGCCACACTTCCAGGGAGCCCAGGAGTAGCCATTGTTGGCACTGGCATCTCAGGCAGCACAAGAGCACTGTAGAGGGACAGGAAGGGGCTGCCACTGCCAGGTTTGGGGCTAGCTGCACAACTCCTCTGCTCCATACCTAACCACTCAAGGAAAGTCATACATTGGCAGAGAAGCCCAGTCTTGCTAGAGGGCCTGAGATTCCCTATGGAATGGCCACTCGAATTAGAGGTGCTATTTCTAATGGAGAGAAAAGGAGCTAAGCAAAACCAAGGGAAATCTTTATTCCCAGGAGGAAGCAGGTTCTGTTAACCAGAATCAGTGTTTGAGAACTGACAATTACATTTCAAGCTAAAATGGGTAATTGGATTGGTGAGGGCCCTTTGCCCTCGGGGAGGCCGCCCCATTGGTAAATAATGAGCGCTGATAAGTGACCATCTTTTCAAAGCTGGCCCCTGGCCTCACTTTTCTCCTTTTAAACAGGAAAATGCTTCAGTCTCTGGGCAGACCAGAAGTCCACATGGCCCTGGACGTGGTTTTGGTGAGGGGCTCAGGCCAGGAGCATGAAGGGTGCTTGCTGCTGACATCAGAAGTGCTCTTCGTGGTGAGTGTCAGCGAGGACACACAGCAGCAGGCTTTCCCCGTCACAGAAATCGACTGTGCACAGGACAGCAAGCAGAACAGCCTACTCACAGTGCAGCTGAAGCAGCCAAGAGTGGCCTGTGATGTGGAGGTACGTTTCAGAAAACAGGGCAAACAAGACTAGCTGCCAGGGAGGTTGCAGTGGCTGCTGGAGACCAAGGAGAGCTGCTACCCAGAGAGGGAGTGTGGAGGCCAGAGGGCCACTGCAAAAGGGCACTGGGAAGCCCCCATCCAGATATGCACATGAGCCCTGTACAGGAGAGCCCAGCAGGCGGCTAGCAGGACTCAAGGTCTGGGGCTAAGTCACCATGTCAGCTGAACAAGGCTGATCTGTTTTGGCCGTCATGGGGCTGGGGTGCTCGATGGACAGGACAATGGCGTTACAAAATGAGTGGGTCGGTACAGGAAGGGCCAGGATTGGGGCAGCAATTCCCAGCAACTGCTCCACAAAGGAGGCCCCCTGGTCTGAAAGCCTGAAGTCAGGTCCTTGGCTGCCTGAGGACCCCAGTTGGCTGCAGGGTGCTGGAGGTCTGTGGATGCTGGAGAGGACCACTGCAGGAGCAAGGGGCATCATGAAAAAAGACTCTCCACTCCCTCCCCTACCCCCAAACCTGGTGACTTCAAGGGTCAACATTTTGTGAGGTGGTCTCTCTCTCACATCCGCTGCTTTGTATTCTGTGGCTGTGTTCTTTCCCACAGGATGGTTTCCCACCCCATAAGTACCACAGAATCCCCCCCTGGGGATGATACTTAAGGCTCTTGGGGCAGCTCCATGGCTGGCTCCTGGCCTGCATAATGTGGAACAGATGCGCAGGCAAGGCATACTGGGTGTCAGGAGTCAGAGCTGAGCCCCGACCAGAAAGACCCCAGCTTCCTGTAGTCCAGCCCAGGGTAAACAGGTGCACCCACTGGAAAACTGCTCTGTGCTCTTCCTCCTTGGGTGATGGCCTGATCCATAAGACCCTAATTATTTACGTAAGAAACAGCCATCTTTTTCCACACAGCAAGATGGTGGTGGATCAGTGGCAAACTGGAGTCTGCTGGTCCTAACCTGGGGACTGAGTGGCCCCAGCAAAGCACAGCAAACCTGCCCCCAGTAGGTTCTGCCTGATCCTCCTTTCATTATTCTCTTCCTGCGATGGGAGCATGTATCTCCGTCACACCACTGTTTGGGTAAAATTATCTGAGAAGATGGAAAGCAGCCAACCACAACAACTCTAAGATTTCTCTAGTTTCTTGGATCATGATCATAGTCAGGCTTTAAGCTAGGGTTTGGCACCAGGACTACATTGCTCCTTCAAGTTGATGACTTTCTGGGAATAAACAGAGGTCAGATGTCCAGGCTGACTTTATTAGATCTGCCAAGATCTTCTGATCAGTTGACAATAAAGCAGCGGTGATTTGGCAAGGGATAATATCACTACAATTAAGTCTTTAGTCCTTAATGAGAAACTTTCAAGGCCCTGTGACTATCATTATTCCTTAGCTGCTTGGGAAATATTTCAGATCTTAAACTCTTGAGACTGGAGATTCTTTTGCTGTTGAACTGTCTTCAACTGTGATCCTTCTCTTGTATTTTTGTTTGAGGCAGGTACTGTGGAGAAGCATCATAGGCTGGAAGGAAACAGACCTCAGTTTCCCTAGGGGTTGAGATAGTATCTGGAGCCACCACTCCTACAAGTTGCCAAGATTATTGGGACTGTGGAATGAGGAAGCAGCACTGAAGCTCTGGATACCATTTTCAACACTGATTTTCCATTGCTGTCCAGGGCTGAAAGAGGGTTGGGATTAAGGAATGCCTAAAACAGAGGTGGGAAGACATGACTGAGAGCAGGAGCACTGTGCCTGCACAGCCAAGGCCAGGCACTGGCTGGAAAGTGGGTGGGCCGGTGCGCCTTCAGCCTCCACATTCTGCTTTTTCTATTCCACTTTCTCTCTCATTAATATTCCTATTAATGACTTAATAGGAATAACTGCTGCCGTAATCCTGTGTCTGTAACCCCAACCTCTCCTACTCACCCCCAAGAAAACTCAAGCTGCAGAGCATCTTTGAGACTAAATCCTCCCAACTGCTGTACTCCCAACTGCTGTAATCCGGAGTATTTTCAACATGAGTGGGTGGGGGAGGGTGGCCAGCAGTGCTGTCTTGTCAGGGAGCTTTCTTGAGCTGTCTTTTAGTGCATCCCAACATAATCCACAGACATAAGGAAGCCTGTCTGCTGTGAACACTTCCAGTGAAGACTAAAAGCAGTATTTTAAGATCTTCTATAAATGACTTTTCTGGTTTTTAGCTTTTGCCTTAGATGCTAGGAAACACAGTTCCTTTGAATTTTGGAAGGAATTAATTTGTACATGACATCATGCAGTACATTTAAATATGGCAGGATTGAGATTTTTTTTTTAAACTCAGCATTTGCTTTTCTTGGTTAAATGCAACCAGTTTAGGGGTAATAATTGCTTAATATGCTTGGCACATTATTGAAATCCCTTATGAGAGGCTCAAAATGAGTCAGAAGGTCAATTTATTCCTTGGCTGGGTTCCTTTCACAACACGGGTTTTCCTGTGCTGCTGTTCAGGAGGAGCAATTAAAACTTTTTGTGTATTCAAAGCTTTCCAGCTGAATTCTGGCCCCATCAAATGATATCAGAGCTCTGGCTTTTGCCTGGTGGTGCAGAGCTTTCATCTGTTAGTGAATCTTTGGGGACCGTTTTTCCCCAAGCTTAAAAACACAAGATCCAAACTCTAAGGGACTCCTTACTTATTTCTCTAGCAAGCCCCTTTACTATCTCTGTGCCATCACATGCACTTTCTCCAGCTGTTAAGACACTTTGATAGCATTGTTACTGGACCACACACAGAACTAGGAAGTCTTTACATTATCATTTCTTCCAGAGTAGTCTTGCCAATGTTCAGTAGGCAAAAAACCACAGAAAGTTTGGTGGCTACCTGAGAGTCACAAATCAGTGGCTTACAACTGCAAACTTCCCACTCCACTTGATCTACACACTAGACAGCTACAGGACTTCAGGGTGGGAAGAATTTATAGCTTCAGCTGCCTTTGAATGAGTTGATGAGCGCTTTCTCAGAAAATCTCACTGAAGAACCTAGTATATCTCAGTTCTATTTGTGTTCCACTGAAGACGAGCCAGACTTTTATGAACCATAAATGTAGTTTGCATCCTCTTTTTTCCATAAAAATTTCCCCTTCCGCTGCCCAGTTTTTCTATTTTCTCTGGCTATAAATCCTAGGATTTATAAAAGCAGAAAATGTTACAGTTCAAAAGGTTTTTTTAATGCTCTGTCCAAAGCCACTGGTTTGAAAGAGGTGTTCTCCACTTTAAGATGTTCTGTCTGAAGAGGTTTGGGGAGCTAGGCAAACAGAGCTTTTATTTCAGTGCTGAGTTTAATGTTGAATAGATTTATGTGGAGGAAAGATTTTTCTCCTTTTTTCTTGGGCTGGTTGCTACAGAGCAATGACAGATGTTTTAATGGTTAGTGAGTAGAATGTTATCAAATCATCAACTTCAAACATGGGAATTTTACACACCACCAAATGCTTATTCAAAGGAGGCTGTCCTAAGTCTCATGCACAACTTTTGTTATACTGCTAAAAGTGCATTGTTATCATTGCCGTCTCTCAGAGGAAAAAAGGAAACATTTTGGATTAATGACTTTAATAGATGACCTAAAAGGCATAATGTACAAATATATCAAGGCAAAAGAACTAATTCTGTTCTGGAACTCTCATAAGGGTCTGGCAACTAATCTTTATTTTTGGATCCTAGGTAGATGGAGTCCGAGAGAGACTGTCAGAGCAACAGTACAACAGACTTGTGGACTACATCACAAAGACATCTTGTCACCTGGCCCCTAGCTGTTCTTCCATGCAAATACCATGCCCTGTGGTGGCTGCAGAACCTCCCCCCTCCACTGTTAAAACATACCATTACTTGGTTGATCCACATTTTGCTCAGGTCTTCCTTAGTAAATTTACCATGGTGAAAAATAAAGCCCTGAGGAAAGGGTTTCCTTGAGTCCCCTCTGAGGTATTGATTCGTACTTGTGTGATTTAGTTTTTGGGTTTCTTTGAGACAGGGTCTCACTACATTGCCCATGCTGACATCAAATTCTGTGGTTCAAGCAATCCTCCCACCTCAACCTACAAGTAGCTAGGACTGCAGACACATGCCACCATACAGGGCTGCATTTTTTTTAAAAAGCCTAGGCAGCTCTAACATCTGATATGGACACAAGGCCAACAGTTTCCTTATTTAGATCCTTACCTCTAAAAGATACTTCAAAGTGACAAAACCGTGTTCCTTTCCCACTTACAGACAATGATTAGCAGGTCCCTTACCACATACAGAGGATGCATTTCTTTTTGCTCTACGACACTTGCAAAAATTTCTACTGTAATTTGGATCTATTAACTCTCTGTTCCATCACAGAATGTGGCCAGGCCTTATAATGGAGAGCCAGAGTTAAAACTTAAAAGTTGCATCTGTTTTTGGGCTGAGTCACCACGTTTGCCTCATGCTCTTTGGTCTGGAAAGGCCTAGGATTCTTTCTTTAAATGAAATGCTTAGGACTTTGTGGCTTATTACATTTGTCACTTAACTGCAATGCTGTTCTTTGATTGAAAGCTGCTATGTGTATTTTCTCTGAAGTCTGCATTTTACTAAAATTTACAAAACAGTCTGATTACTGTCCAGGTACATTTTAGAAAAAGTGTTTTTCCAGTTTGTGTTTTACTACGCAAACTTTGAGTAAATCCTTTGTCCTATATTGAATCCAGTCCCCAAGTGCTCAGGTGAGTTTCTCTAGTTCCATAAACAAAACATACATAGTGGGAACTCCCTGGTATGCCGTAGAGCACACAACCCCAATATTAATGCTAATAATTATACCAGTCCATTTCGTTTATTCTGTGGAATTGACTCGATAAAGCATGAAGATATTCCCAGTGTCTGATAATATTTTGCACCTAAGAATGGGTTTGACTCAAGATCTTGGGTTACCAAGATGTCTTCAATGTTCAGTAAATTATCTTACTTACAGTCCAGTAACTTAGAACATGTTTGCTGATTACATTTAAATTTGGGGCTACAGCTTGTTAGCTACAACTTTGAGATGCTAAGATAATGCAATTTTAAATGCCCACGGGTTTTACTTGTTTTGGAGACAGACAGGGTCTCATTCTGTCACCCAGACTAGAGTACAGTGGAACAGTCATGGCTCAGTGCAGCTTAAGCTCACTGCCTGGGCTCAAGGGATCTCACTCCAGCCTCCCAAGCGGCTGAGACTGCACCACCACAGGTATACATCACCATACCTGGCTGATTTTTTAAATTTTTTCTAGAGATAAGGTCTCGCTATGTTGCCCAGGCTGGCCTCATACTCCTGAGTTCAAGCATTCCTCCCACCTCCACCTCCCAAACTGCTGGGATTACAGGTGTGAGCCACCATGCCCAACACCCACTGATCTTCAACTCTCACATGTTGGGCATAAGAAGTCACTACGTAATTGTTACTGGAAAGCAAGATTTAATGAACAATTCTGACTATGAAAAATGGCTCTTTGTTTGTTCTGTAAATACTCATTTAGAAAGGTGACAGTTGTGAACCTCAAAAGTATTTCTAAAAATGCAAATATGTATTAATCCTTGTATCTTTTATGGTAATTTTGCATATTGATATGAATTATATAAAACTGTTTAAAAGGTATCCTTGAATTACTGACCACCCATACATGTCTATTGTTACCAGGTTTTACAATGCAAATTTTCTCTAATACCTGGGTTTAATACAGCTCACATTACTGAATTTTACAAGAGTTTAAATGGGTTAATATACAGGTTTTGTTATAATAAAGTTACTGATTAAATTAGCTTTGAATAACTGTCGTTTTTTGAAGTTCTCCAGTATCACTTTGCTCGCAATAAACATGAATTGAAGTCCTAAAAAGACCTCTGAAAAAGTACCATACTTTGCTTGTCATTTAGCAGACATTACTCAATTCTAGTTAAGTAACCTTTTCTGGATTAGATATATATCCAAATTCTATTACATACTGTTAGCTTGTTATTAATAAAGCAATATTGAGTAAGAAACCCTACATTTGAATTACCTATTTCAACTATCTGGTGGTGGCACAGCTACCAAATAGTGACAATGAAGGCCAAGGGATAGATTTTATTAGGATTCTATCTCTTCTTAGAGCCCACAGTACAGTAGTCTTACAGGCTCATGAAGAACACTTTAATCCATGGCCCAAGACCAAGTAACTGCAATGAAACGGACAAACTATCACAGTTAAAGATGTGCTAGAACAATGAAATTTTAAAGAACATGGAAATCAAATTAGCTTCATAAACAGTTAAATCCCAAACCAATTCTGATGCTATTAAGTGCCCTGCATTATCATTAAAAACTAAGAAAGACTTACTGTCCAAAGTATTTGTTAATTGTTTATTTATCAAGAGGAACTATTTCTTAGCCCACATATTCATGTGTCATAGTTCAGGAGTCAGTGACAAACTTCTAGGTAATCCAACCTGAAGAAATTCTGTGAAGAGAAACACAAAGGCTAAGTTAGTGATAAACACTCTCTCAATACTCACCATCTTTGAGGATCAATTGAGGTCTATTCCTACTAGTAGACTTCACACCTTGATCACTCACCCTTAGCCACAGAAAAAGCACAGTTCAGGCTACCTGGACTCCACGTTTCACTCTCCTTTAAGCTCCTTTAAGCTCCCTGACCACTCTGAATAGCCTCTTTTCCATTTTGGGCATACCACACCTTACTGTCATTGCTTGTGTGCATTGAACAAATTCTGCTTTTTTCCTTCTCCTCAATTCTACGCCCACCACTACCCCCACCCCACCGCCAATGCCCCTTATTTAGCCACATATTGTTTCTGTTCCAAGCCATATTTTTGTTCCTGTCTCCAAATGTTCTCTCATATAGGTTTTTAAACATAATCTTAAAAATGGTAAAAATCTAACAAATTTAGCCTATTAATATCTTCTGATTATAAAACGCATGCTCCCTGTAAATTTTGAAAATTTCAAAGTTAAAGCAGATATGTTAAGATTATAAACAACTATTAGTATTTTCTTGATCTTTTTTCCTTAATACACATGATACCCAACTTATGATGGTTTGACTTACAATTTTTTGACTTTCTAATGGATTTTCTGGGGTCTTACATGCATTTTTGACTTATGATATTCTCAACATATAAGGTTTATTGGGATGTAACCCCCATATATATAGTGCAACTGAAATGCTTATTTAGGAATACTGCCAAAATAACAGTTTCACATTCTCTGTGTCACAGCAAACTCATTTACAAGGCATAAACCCAGACTGAAGTGTCGAAAAGAGACTTTACATTGTTCTTTTTTCTTAAATATACACATAAGATTCCAGAGTAGGAAGTATCAGGTACTTCATACATGCTATCAAATCAATTTAGATGACTTTTCATCAGCACAGCAGTCCGTCCTTTTCTAGATGTCCATGAGGCATAAGGACCTTGTGAATACAACAGACCAAACCAGACCTATGGAAAGCCAGCTAGTCACTCGTGGACATCCACCTAACAAACTATAGTGTCCCAAATACTTTTTTTTTTTAAAAGTGACTTCTAAAAGTGTAACATTCATAATGCCAATCTAACAATTAATAGTATAACCTATAAAAATGATTTTAAACATAAAAAGTAGTTTCATGTCAGCAAGATAGACTGTGAAGCTCCAGGTCCCCAAACCTCCACAAAAAATAATGAGTAAACATATGGACCAAAAATTTTAAAAAGTTTAGCTTTGTAAGAACTCTAGAAACCAGTTGAGCAGCAACCAAAGGAACCACCTAACCAAGAAAAAGTCACACTCAAAGTAGCAGGAAATGGCATTTTTGCTCACTCTTGCCAAACGCCCTCCTCAGTGCAATACAGTCAGAAGAAAACTACCCTGTCTCTTCCCTTAGGACATAAAGAATGAAACTGGCCTGCAATGTTCTGGTTTGTATGGAGCTGCCCAAGGGACTGCTTTCTGTCTTGCCTGAATCAGAGTGCTAATGGGAACAATGGCATAGTTTGGACAGGAGGTTGGAAAGAGCTGAAAGCAATAATGGGTACCATGGCATGAGTGAGCTGCAGGGGAACACAGACCTACAGAAACCTGTGGGCAAGAGAGCAGAGGCAAAAGAATACAACAGAACAGCTAAGACTCCAAGAGGAAGCTGGAGGCAAACTCAGGAAAACTAAGAAAAACTAAAGGCAGCTGTGTATAGGAGGAAACTAAAACTAATGCATATGCACAGGCCCAGGGAAGATGGCATCCCCAGAAAAAGTTTGAGAGGACACCAAGCCTTTATGGTGCGCTAATCAGTGAAGGCCTTTCCATGCACGGAGCCAGTCTGCACAGGGAGAGGTAGCTGGTTTTGCAAATGCCTGAATTTCACAAAAGATCACAAGGCACATAAAGAAATACAGAAACATGAACGATTAAAAGAAACAAATCTCCACAAACCAACCCTGAAGAAACAGAAACTGCTGACTAACTCTAAAAAACTTAAGAAAAACTATCTAAAAAATGCTCAATGAGCTAAAGGAGAATGTGGACAACTAAGCAAAATTAGATAAACATTATATAAACAAGTGAGAATATAAACAAAGAGAAAATGATTTCTAAAAACCAAACACACTCTGGAGGTGAAAAATATAGTAACTGAATGGGGGGAGAAGGGGTAGGAATCACTAGAGGGATTTAACAGCAGACTCAGGCAGAGGAAAGAATCAGGAAACTTGAAGACAGATCATTTGAAGTTATCAAGTCTGAAGAGCAGGCCAGACATGGTGGCTCATGCCTGTAATCCCAAAACTTTGGGAGGCCAAGGTGGTAGGATCACCTGAGCCTAGGAGTTCAAGACTAGCCTAGGCAACATGGTGAGACCCCATCTCTATAAAATTAAATTTTTAAAAGTCTGGAAGAGAAAAAAAAAAAGGAACTAGCTTAAGACATCTGACTACACCAAGCAGACCAATATAGGTATTATGGGAGTCCCAGAAAAGAAAAAGGGCAGAGAGCTTAAAAAACCACACAAAACACCTGTCAACTGAGAATAACATATCCCACAAAACAGTCCTTCAAAAATGAAGGAGAAATTCCCAGATAAAAAAGTCAAAGGAGTTTTATCATTAGATTTGCCTTACAGAAATGCTAAAGGGAATCCTTCAAGTTGAAACAAAAAGGACACCAGTCAGTAACTCAAAGTCATGTGAAAATATAAAGTTCTCTGGCAAAGAATACAGAAACTTGTATTAAAATTTGGTTTGTGCCAGGTACAGTGGCTCATGCCTGTTGTCCCAGCACTTTGGGAGGTCCAGGCAGGCAAATCACTTGCGGTCAGGAGTTCAGGACCAGTCTGGCCAACACGGTGAAATCCCATCTCTACTAAAAATATAAAAGTTAGCTGGGCACAGTGGGGCGCATCTGTAATTCAAGCTACTCGGGAGGCTGAGGCATGAGAATTGCTTGAACCCACGAGGTGGCAGTTGCAGTGAGCCGAGATTGCATCACTACATTCCAGCCTGGGTGACAGAGTGAGACTCCATCTCTTTAAAAAAAAAAAAAAAAAAAAATTGGTCTGTAAATTCACTTTTCTTTTATAGGATTTAAAAGACAAAAGCATAAGAACTATAGGTCCATGTTAATGGATACATAATATATAAACACATAATGTGTGATACCAGTAACACAGGAGAAGAGGGTGGGTGGTGTAAAGGAGTTGAGTTTTTATATGCAATTGAAGTTGTTATAAGTTTAAAATAAATCATTATAACTTTAGCATATTTCACGTAATTCCCATGGTAACCACAAAGAAAATACTGAATACAAAAGGAAAGACTGAAACATGTCACTATAAAAGAATGAGGAAAGAAATGAGGGACAAAGAAGCTGTAAGACATACAGAAAACAAAATGGCAATACTGTGTCTTTATCAGTAATAACCTTAAATGTAAATGGATTAAACTCCCCAACCAAAAGACAATGACAGAATGGATTAAAAACCTGGATCCAATTATATGCTGTCTACAAGACTCACTGTAGATGTAAGGACACACAAGATGTAAGACTCATTGTAGATGTAAGCTGAAAGTGAAAGGGTGGAAAAAGGTGTACCACACATATAGTAACCAAGAGAAGAGGGGTAGCTACACTAAATGGGACAAAATAGACCAAGTCTAAAATGTTACAAGAGACAAACAAGAACATTCTATAATTTAAAAAGATTAATTCTAGATCTAGCAATTATAAATACATATGCACCAAACATCAGAGCTCTAAATATATGAAGCAAACACTGACAGAATTGAAGGGAGAAGCAGACAGCTCTACAATAGCAGTGGAGGACTTCAATACCCCACTTTCAATAACTGACAGAACAACTAGACAGAAGGATTAATAAGAAAACACAGGACTTGAACAACACTATAAATCAACTGGACTTAACAAAACACTCCATCTAACAACAGAATACACATTTTTCCCAGGAGCACATGGAACATTCTCCAAGACAAACCATATTTTAGGTCACAAAATAAGTCTTAAATTTTAAAAGACTGGAAATCATACAAAGTATCTTTTCTGATCACAATGGCATGAAACTAGAAATCAAAAGCCAACGGAAAAGAGGAAAATCCACAAATGTGTTTCAGTTAAACAGACTCTATCAATCAATAAATTAAAAATAAATTACAAGGAAATTTTAAAAGAAAAACTATATCAACCTAAGAACTAGAAAAAGAGGAATTAAACCCAAATGTATCTGAAGTAAATAATATTAGAGATAAACAAAATAGACTACAATAGAGAAAAATCAAAGCCAACAGTCAGTTCTTTGAAAAGATCAAATCGACAAACCTTTAGTCAGACTAATAAAAAAGAGAACCACCAAATAACAGAGGGAACATTACAACTGATTGTACAGATCTAAAAGGAGTAAGAATGCTATGAACAATTACATGTAAAAAAACGAGATGACCTAGAAGAAACAGAAATACACAACTCAAAAAAGAAAATTTTGCGGGGGGTGGGGACAGCATCTCCCTCTGATACCTAGGCTGGAGTGCAATGGTGCAATCACTGCTCACTGCAGCCTTGACCTCCCAGGCTCTGGTGATCCTCCCAGGTAGCTGCGACTGCAGGCATGCGCCATCACACACATTATTTTTTGTATTTTTTTTTTTTTTTGTAGAGACGGGGTTTCACCATGCTGCCCAGGCTGGTTTCAAACTCCTGGGCTCAAGCAATTCACCTGCTTTGGCCTCCCAAAGTGCTGGGATTAGAGGCTTTATAAGCTACCACACCCACCCTAGAAATCCTAACCAAGACTGGATCAGGAAAAAAGTAATCTGAACATCTATAACTAGTAGGAATTTTTAGTCAGTAGCCAAAAACTTCAACAAAGAAGAGTTCAAGACCACATGGTGAATCTTACCAAACTTTTTTTGAGACAGGGTCTCATATTCTGTTATCCAGGACGGAGTACAGTGCTGTGATCATAGCTTACTGCAGCCTTAAACTCCCGTGCTCGAGTGAACCTCCTGCCCCAGCCTCCCAAGTAGCTGAGACTACAGGCATGCACCACCACACCCAGCTAATTAAAAATATATATATATATATATATATATTTTTGTTTGTTTGTTTGTTTGTTTGGTAGAGACGGGGTCTTGCCATGTTGCACAGGCTGATCTTTAACTTCTGGGCTATAGTGATCCTCCTTTCTCAGCCTCCCAAAGTGCTGGGATTATAGGCATGAGCCACCATGCCCAGACCTCTATGAAACCAGCACCAATCCTCCTCAAGTTTTTCCAAAAACAGTGAGAAAAAGGGAACATTTCCACATTCATTCTATAAGGCCAGCATTATCCTGATACCAAAGACAAACACACAAGAAAACTATAGGCCAAATCCTTGAACACAGATGCAAAAAATCCTCAACAAACCACTAGCAAACCAGATTTGACAGTGCATTAAAAGAATCATACACCATGATTAAGTGGAATTTATCCCTAGGATGCAAGGATAGTTCAACACATTTTGTGACATACCACGCTGACAGAATGAAGGATAAAAAACACATCTCAAAAAAATGCAGAAAAAGTATTTGACAAAATTCAACATCCTTTCATGATCAAAACTATCAACAGAAGGAATGTACTTCAACCCAACCATGGCCAAAAAGGACAAACTAATATAGTGAACACAGAAAACGTGAAAGCTTTTCCTCTAAGACCTAGAACTAGACAAGGACGCCCACTCTTGCCACTTCTATTCAATGTAGTACTGGAAGTCCTAGCCAGAGCAATAAGGCAAGAAGGAATAAGCAGCATCCAAAAAGGAAAGGAATAAGTAAAACTATCTGTTTACAGATCACATAATCTTACCTCCAGCAAACCCTAAAGTTTTCTCACACAGAAGTGTCAGAATAAATCAAAATAAATGAATTCTGCTAAGTTGGAGGATACAAAAATCAGCTCTTTCTATACACCAACAAGAAGGAAATAAAGGAATCCCTAAAAAAGGAAATTAAGAAAATAATTCGGCCGGGCGCGGTGGCTCAAGCCTGTAATCCCAGCACTTTGGGAGGCCGAGGCGGGTGGATCACGAGGTCAGGAGATCGAGACTATTCTGGCTAACATGGTGAAACCCCGTCTCTACTAAAAATACAAAAAACTAGCAGGGCGTGGTGGCAGGCGCCTGTAGTCCCAGCTACTTGGGAGGCTGAGGCGGGAGAATGGTGTGAACCCGGGAGGCGGAGCTTGCAGTGAGCCGAGATCCAGCCACTGCACTCCAGCCTGGGAGACACAGCGAGACTCCGTCTCAAAAAAAAAAAAAAAAAAAAAAAAAAAAGAAAATAATTCTATTTATAATAGCACAAAAATAATACTTAGGAATGTATTTAACCAGGAATATGAAAGACTTAAACACTGACCTAGATGAAACAGATATATACCTGTACACTGCTAAAAAAAAAACTAGCAAATCTCAATCATGCAATCCCCACAGTAAATACAGAATATACATAAAGAAAATACAGAATATACACAAACGGAAATAAGAAGGAAACTGAAACACGTCACCGTAAAATAAAGGAAAAGTACGGAAAGAAATGTGTGTCCTTGGATTACAGTAGTCTCCTTTTATCCAGGGTGGTATGTTTCAAGACACCTCCAGTGAATTCCTGAAACTACGGATGGTACCAAACCCTACATAGCTATGTTTTTTCCTATATACACACACACACCTATAATAAAGTTTAACTCATAAATTAGGCATAGTAAGAGATTAGCAACAATAAAAGAAATTAAAGATGCAAAATACTGCTAAAAGAAATTAAAGATACAAAGAAGAAGAAAGACATGGATTGGAATACTTAATAGTATTAAGATGTCCATACTACCAAAAGTAATCTACAGATTTAATGCAATCCCTATCAAAATCCCAATGGCATTTTTTACAGAAATAGAAAAATCCATCCTAAAATTCACACTCTTAAGAAATCCCAAATAGCTAGACCACTCTCCGGGCAGGGGGAAAAAAAGAACAAAGCTGAAGGACTCACACTTACTGATTTTAAAGCATACTACAAAGCTACAGTGTAGCAGTCATCCCTTATTTGTGGTTTAACCTTCTACCACTTCAGTTACCCACAGTCAACTGCGGTTCAAAAACAGGTGAGGACAGTACAACAAGATATTAAGAAATCACATTCACCTTTTATTACTATACACTATCATTGTTCTATTTTGTTATTGTTGCTAATCTCTTACTATGCCTAATTTATCAGTTAAACGTCATCATAGGTAGGTATGTATAGGAAAAACAACATAATATATATAGGATTTGGTACTATCTGTGGTTTCAAGAATCCACTGGAGGGGTCTTGAAACATATCTTAGATAAAACAGACTAGTGTAATCAAAACAGTGTAGTACTGACCTGAAGACAGACATACAGACTAATGAAATAGACAGCCCAGAAATAAACTCTCACATTTAGAGTCAAATGATTTCACCAAGGTACCAAGACCATTCCATGGAAGAGGACAATCTTAACAAATGATTTTGGGAAAACTGGATACCACATGTAAAAGAATACAGTTGGCTCTTTACACCCTAGACAAAAATTCAAGTGAATCAAAGATCTAAAGACAAGAGCTAAAACTATAAAAGTCACAGAAGAACACATAAAAAAGACTTCATGACACTGGATTTGGCAATGACCTACTGAATATGACACTAAAAGCACATAAAACAAAAGTAAAAATAAATTCGACATCAAAATTTCTGTGTATCAAGGGACACAAGAGTGAAAAGGCAACCTATGAAATGGGAGAAAATATTTACAGATCATATCTAATAAGGGGTTAATATCCAGAATATATACAGAACCACAACTTAACCAGTAAACAAAAAACCAAATTTGAAAATGAGCAGAACTGAATAAACTTCTCCAAAAATAACATACAAATGGCATATAAGCACATGAAAAGATGCTCAACATCACAAATAATCAGGAAAATGCAAATCAAAACAACAATGTGATAACACCTCATAACTATTAGGATGGCTACTATCAAAAATACCAAAATTATGCCAGGCACAGTGACTCACGCCTGTAATCCCAACACTTTGGGAGGCCAAGGTAGATGGATCACCTGAGCCCAGGAATTCAAGCCCAGCCCAGGTAATACAGTGAAACCCTGTCTCTACTACAAATACAGAAGTTAGCCAGGTATGGTGGCATATGCCTACAGTGCCAGCTTCTTGGGATGCTGAGGCAGGAAGATCCCTTGAGCCTGGGAGGTTGAGGCTGCAGTGAGCCATGATCGCACTACAGCCTGGCTGACAGAAGGAGATCCTGTTAAAAAAAAGTGTTGGGGAGGATGGAAAGAGTGTAAAATGGTGCAGCCACTATGGAAAATGGTATGGCAGTTTCTTAAGAGATTAAAAATCCTATGATTCCAGCAATTCCACTTTTGAATATATCCCAAAAGAACTGAAAGCAAGGCCTTGAAGGAATATTTGTATGCCTAGGTTCACAGTATCACTCGCAATCAAAAAGTGGAAGCAACCCAAGCGTCTACTGATGGATGAATGTATAACAATGTGACACAACTAAAATAGATCATTCAGCTTTAAAAAGAAAGGAAACTTTGACACATGCTGTAACATGGATGAACCTTGAGTACATTACACTAAGTGAAATAAGCCAGTCACAAGAAAACAAATACCATATGATTCTACTTACGAGATGCCTGGGGTAGCCAAATTCTTAGAAAGTAACACAGTGGCTGCCAGGGTCTAAGTGGAGGTGTGAATGGGTTGCTTAATGGATATAGTTTCAATTCCATAAGAAGAATTCTGGAGACTGGTTGCACAATGTGAATGAACTTAACACTACTAAACTGTACAATTAAAAATGGTTAAGACTGCAAATTTTATCTTACAGATGCTCCTTAACTTACCATCAGGTTACATTCTGATAAAACCATCATAAGTTTAAAATATCTTAAGTTGAAAATGCATTTAATACACCTAACCTACATCATAGCTTAGCCTTCCCTATCTTAAATGTGCTCAGAACACGTATGTTAGCCTACAGTTGCAGAAAATCATCTAACACAAAACCTAGCTTATAACAAAACACTGAGTATCTCACACAACACTACCAAGTACAGCATCAGTTGTTTACCCTTGTGATTATGTGTCTGACTGGGAGATGTGGTCATTGCTGCTCCCCCACATCACAAAAGTATTGTGCCACTTATTGCTCATGTGGACAAAGATCAAAATCCAAAGTATGGTTTCTACCAAATGTGTATCACTTCCACACCATCGTAAAGTCAAAAAATCTTAAGTCCAAACATTGTAAGTCACGGACAGTCATCTGTATTTGCATTTTACCACAATTAGAAAATTTTTTAAGTAACTTCAAATAACCATATTACCTTTATATTCCAAGATTACTTTACACTCTGAAAGATACCAGCCTTCCTCATCTCCTCAAAATCTTTCATGGCATCATAGTTTCTGTAGAAATCTGCATATGCCTTCTTTCTTTTATCAGCCACACCAACCTAAAAAGCAACCATCCATTAGTTTATTTTTCAGATTACTGGAAATTAGATTTCAGATTATAATATCTAAAGACAAGGTAGCACACATGTTTTTGTTCACCCTTTAATTTAAACTCTACATTTTCTAAGGGGTGGAGGTGGTGACAGATAAAAAGGAAGACAAAGTGTAAGAAATAGCTACATTTGCAAAGAAAAGAATAGGGGAATAAGGTGTCTATTTTGTTTTGTTTGAGGTTTCTGTACAAAGGGTGGGCAGGGTTCAACAGAGAAAGAACAAATGAAGATCCAAGACAAAATATGGAAAGTTTAAGTGATTTTACTATTATTATCTTTTTAAACATGGGGTCTCCCTCTGCAGAAATACACAAAAATCATGCTACCTGATGGAGTAATGTAGTAAGAACCCTTTACCTGACCAATTTTACTACTTCACTTCTACTTTAATTACCAATTTCTTCCCAGTAATAAATCAAGAGGCAGAGGCCGGGTGTGATGGTTCATGCCTATACTCCCAGCACTTTGGGAGGCCGAGGGGGGCAAATCACGAGGTGAGGAGTTGGAGACCAGCCTGGCCAACATGATGAAACTCCATCTCTACTAAAAATACAAAAATTAGCCGGGCATGGTGGCGGGCAGTTGTAAACCCAGCTACTTAGGAGGCAGAGGCAGGAGAACTGCTTGAACCCGGGAGGCCTCGGAGGGTTCAGTGAGCCGAGATCGTGACACTGCACTCTAGCTTGGGTGACAGAGCAAGACTCCGTCTTAAAAAAAATAAAATAAAAAGAGGCAGAAGCGCAAGTGCTGGGGGCCATCATTACACATACGGTTAATTTGGACTCTCCCTACTTCATTTAGTCATCCATCTGACAGACAGGAGACAGCCAAGGGTCCTCGAAAAACAGCCTGAAGGCTGAAAGGCCAGACTGTTGGACCCAGATCCCACGACACTGAGGGAGAACTGCACATTTGCCTGCCCTTTCAGGACTGATTCTTTTTGACTAATGGCCACAGGCACACTGGGGGTAAATAGGGTGGAGCCAGGAGAAGTTGCACCTTTTGCAGTGGGAAGGACCCTAGTCTTTTCAGCTCCTGTGTGGTGGCCTGGTATTCAATCTGTGAGGTGGGGGCCTGTTAGCAGGACACCCCCTCACTTTGCCGAGTCTGTTTTATTTGTTCCTTTTCACCCAATAAATTCAGCCCTCCTCACCCTTCAGTGTGTCCATGTGCCTAATTTCTCCTGGTTGTGACACAAGAACCCAAATTTAGCTAAAGTAAGCATCACATCCATCCCTTCTACAAACATTTACCTCATGCCCACTATATATGCCAGGCAGCAGGAATCTCAAGTACCTAAAGATTTTTTGTGCTTGTCTCTCCAAAGAGTACCAAAGCATAGGTCCACTTACTGCTTTCTCAGTGTTCCATCTCCTCTTTGCTCTCCCAGTTCTCCCTAATTTTTTTTTTTTTGAGACAGTCTGGCTCTATCACCCAGCCTGGAGTGCAGTGGTGGGATCTCAGCTCACTGCAACCTCCGCCTCCCCATTTTTTTTGTTGTTTTTTGTTTTTTTTGAGACAGAGTCTTGTTCGTTGCCCAGGCTGGAGTGCAATGGTACGAACTCGGCTCACTGTAACCTCCACCTCCTGGGTTCAAGCAATTCTCCTGCCTCAGCCTCCCAAGCAGCTGGGATTACAGGTGCCCGCCACCAAGCCCAGCTAATTTTTTTGTATTTTTACTAGAGATGGGGTTTCACCATGTTGGCCAGGCTAGTCTCAAACTCCTGACCTCAGGTGATCTGCCCGCCTCTGCCTCCCAAAGTGCTGGGATAACTGGCGTGAGCGAGGCACCTGGCCTCGCCTCCCAATCTTGGCTGACACCTCTGCTTCCCAGGCTCAAGCCAACCTCTCACCTCAACCTCCCGAGTAGCTAAGGCCACAGGCATATCATGTATTTTTGTAATTTTAGAAGAAATGTGGCCGGGTGCGGTGGCTCACGCCTGTAATCCCAGCACTTTGGGAGGCCGAGACGGGGGGATCACGAGGTCAGGAGATCGAGACCATCCTGGCTAACACGGTGAAACCCCATCTTTACTAAAAAATACAAAAAAAATTAGCTGGGCATGATAGTGGGCACCTGTAGTCCCAGCTACTCGGGAGGCTGAGGCAGGAGAATGGCGTGAACCCAGGAGGCGGAGCTTGCAGTGAGCTGAGTTCGTGCCACTGCACTCCAGCCTGGGCAACAGAGCAAGACTCCGTCTCAAAAAAAAAAGAAAAGAAAAGAAATGCCCAGCTAATTTTTGTATTTTAGTAGAGATGTAGTTCCTCCATATCGCCCAGGCTGGTCTTGAACTCGTGAGCTCAAGCAATCCGCCCACCTCGGCCTCCCAAAGTGCCAGGATTACAGGCATGAGCCACCAGACCCAGTCCCTCTCCCTAACTTGCAAGGCTTAGATTCCACCTCCTCTATCAAATAGCTATGACCCACAATAACTGTGACCCACAACGTCCCCCAAAACCATTCTTTCAGTTATGTTCTATCTTGCAATGTCTTCTAATTTTTTTTTTTTACCTCCCCAACTTGACTCTAAGTTCTTTAAGAACAGAGATTTAGATACACGCCTTTTGTTTCCTCCAAAGCACTTGGAACTCTACATTACCTAACACTGTACTGAATTTTATACACTGCCTCTTATTCAACAGGTCCTTTTAATAACCTATTTGTGTGTCCAGCACCAAACAATAGAGTGCCACAGTAAACAAGAGACATGGTACCTGCCTTAATGAGGCTCACAGCCCAGTAAAGAATATAAACACTAAACAAAAATTAAGTACAAAGAGTTTAAAAGCAAAGCTCTGAATTCTTTCATGGGGTATTATGACAAGAATAATAAACATATTATCAAAAGCATTTTTATGGAAAAGTTGTAAATATGCAGCCTTTGATTAAAAATAAAGGGCATAACAAAATCCACATCAGGCAGAGTGTTAAAATGCAATTCTGTGATAATTACTCAAAGTGTCAAACAGAACCATAATCAGCTGACCATTCCTGCACGTTCCACACTCATGGATTCAGCCAACCAAGGACTGAAAACATTTGAGGAAAAAAATAAAAAATGCTACAAAATTAAAAATACAGTATAAACTACTAACATAGCATTTATATTGCATTAGGCATTCTAAGTACTCTAGAGATGATTTAAAGTATCGTCAGGGCTCCTGAACCAATCCCCCATGGATAGAGGGGCAGAGCCCCTCTACATACTAGCTTCTGTAATGGGTTGAATTGTGTTTGACCAAAATTCATGTGTTTAAGTCCTAACTCTCAGTACCTCAGAATCTAAACGTTTTTGGAAATAAGGGCTTTAACAAGATAACTAAGTTAAAATGAGGCCATTTAGGGTGGGCCCTAATCCAATTTGACTGAAATTCTTTTAACAAATTCAGCAAGCCAGGTGCGGTGGCTCACGACTGTAATCCCAGCAAGGAGGCCAAGGCAGGTGGATCCCTTGAGCCCAGGAGTTCAAGACCAGCCTGGACAACATGACCAACTCTGAAACCTCATCTCTATAAAAAATATAAAAATTAGCCAGTTGTGGTGGTGTGTACCTGCAGTCCCAGGTACCGGGTGACAGAGTAAGACCCTGTCTCAAAGAAAGAAAGAAAAAGGAAAGAAGGAAAAAAAAATGAAAAGAAGGGCAGAAAAAGGAAAGGAAGGAAGGAAAGGAAAAGGAAAAGAAGTTCAGCCACAGATATATGTCTGTGAAGACAAAGAAGGGAGCCATCTACAAGCCAACAGAGGCCTCAGAAGATATCAACCCTGCCAACAGATTTCCAGCCTCCTGAACTGCGAGCAAATTTAAGGCACCCAGTCTATGGTTCTTTGTTATGGCATTCCAGCAAACTAACAGGTTTCATTTAAAGATGGAGGACAAGCTATAGTTCCTGTCACACTGAAGTGAGTGCAGAAAGGGTTAGAAGGAAACACATTACAAGGGGGATTTCTTTAAAAGATTTTTCAACCAAAAACACATACTTTATGACCTCTGGCACAAAGTAAAAAACATACATACCTTATACAAAGCTGCAACTCCCAGGGATAGCACGAATGCTGTAACCATATGAAATCGCAGACGCCTGGCCAGAAGGCCACGCATCTGAGGTTTTGGCAAAACTTCAGGTGCCATGGTAGTTACTCTCCTTGATACGTATGCCAACCTTAAGAGATTCAGAAAATATGATTAAGTACAGAGTTTATTTAAGCCATAAACTTGAGAATGGCCACCTGGAAGCATTGGAGTTGTCCTGAATATAAACTCCGATTAGCAGCAGGTACAAATGAAATGTTTTTCTTTTTTGGCAGAAACAGGGTCTAGCTATGTTCCCCAAGCTGGTCTTAAAAACTCCTGCCCTCAAGTGATCACCCTACCTCGTCTTCCCAAAGTGCTGGGATTCCAGCCTACAAGTGGGTTAAGAAAAAATTAGAGGCAATTCCTAAATTGTTCATCAAGAATTTACATTTAAATAACACAAACTATTGACTGACTAAACGCTGTCATTTGTGTCACAAATCCAGGAATAATATTTGGGTTGAGACATGGGTGAGGGACGGGACTGAAGTCCAATACTCAGGTCTCTGGGCCCTGCATACCTCATGTAGCTCTCCCTACTGAGCTTTTTTTCCTTTCTCGGGTAAAATAATAAAAGAAAAACTCTGAAGAAAATAACATATCAAAATAATTCTCATGCACAGTACATTTTACTACCTAGAGAATCACAGCACGACAGTGGATGGATTCCTCTCACAAAGCCTAAGCTGTCTCTTGGCTTAGCCTGTTTCACCTCTCCCTCCCCCGGCCCCCATACACTGAGCGACTACCATAAATAAAGGCGACTAACTGCGGCACACTAGTAATGGGCGAGCAAAGGCAACAAAAATCTTTCCCAATAAGAAAAATAAGCACTGGCTCCACATTGTAATTAACGATGGCAAACCCATTTATGGAACATTTACTCTTCTAAAAATTTTCTGTCCACTCGTTACACCTTCGCGACAACCCTGTCAGATCATGAGGCAGGTGTTTTCCACGATCACACGATATACCATTAAAACTTTGACGGGAACGTGGCAATTGCCATGAGGGCCCAAATTCCCTAACTACTCCTTTGCCCAGCCTCACCCGGGGGCCCAAAGACCCTTGCGTCCCTGCAGGCCTTCAGCTAACGCGGCCGGGAGTAGGATGGGAAGCCGTGGGGCGAGGGAGGTTGCAGGAAGCCCATCCTTTCTCTCCTGCGACAGGCACGGTGACCCTCCTCCAGCTTCCCAGCTCTAACTTAAAACGCTGCCACACAGCGAGCGACGCTGCCAGCTGCTTCGCCTACACTGACCCTTGCGCCTCACGACCAGCTGCAGAAGAAACCACTACCTCTTTTCTCACAGGAGAAACACCGGGGCCAAAGAGATCAAATGACCTCACCAAGGTCACGATGGCTGGGAAAAACCGCAGCGGGTACCGGCCCCGGGTCGGCTCACTCCGAAGCCCGCTGGGTCCTCGAGGGTCCCGCAGCCCACCCGGCTTCGGTGGGGCCGTCGCAACCCACCCAGTCCCTGTGGTCCACCCGCCGCCCTCCTGAGGCCGCAGCGGAAGCGTGAGGGGGTAGATGCGGAAGAGAGGCCCGAAGCTTCACCACGGCCGAGACACAGAATCACGACTAAATCCGAGGCAGAGAGAAAGCGGGAGGCTGCCGTTGTCACAGCCCGAAGTGTCGGGGTGGAGATGCAAAACGGACCACACTTACCTCAATACCAACGTCCTTCCCAACTAAAGGAAAAATGGACGGCACTCCAGCCGCGCGCAGGCGCGGAATAACAGTGCACTGAGAGAACCTGGCGACGGTAGCCGAAGGAGTTCAAAAGACCTCTAGCGCGCCCACCGCAGGTGACAGCCGACGTTCATTTTCGTGGTCTGCTTCTTTCCTGTGTGACCTTGCAAAACGGGCTTGACCTCCTCATTTATCGACCTCTTTATCTTCTTAGTAAATTGAAGATATTAGTCGTACTCATACACAGAGTCCCAAACCATGTGCACAAACCGACATTTTAATTATAACCAACCTTATGCGAATAACCGTTTGGCTTGGGTAAAAGGTGAAAAAGCCGACTTCTAGGAGCTCAGAGCCCAGAAGATGAGAAAGATAAACAGATTAATACCGATCCCATGAAGTGGGCACTACCACAGAGACGTGGCCCAGCTACTGCAGAAGCAATTCTCTACCTGGCAAAGCTGAGGACGTTTTGATAGAGGGGCGGTATTTGTGTGGGGTTCTTGAGAAAGCACAAGGGTTTTGAAGGAAGGCAACTGGAAGTTCGTGGAAAGTGGTGTAGAAGGGTGAGGCTCTTGTGCCTTAATCATGCCAAGCTGTTTTTATTGAAATAACCTGAATTATTTAAGTCAACCCATCAAGCCCTGTGGAAGATAACTGGGACACAACAGATGCATGATATTGAGTCAATACACTGAGTACCTACTACGTGCCAGATTCTGCTAAACAAGAGGACAGAGGAGGCTCATTCTGGTCAGGGAGTCTTTGTCCTCAACCTATTAACAAACACTCTGGAGGTGAAACCTTTCAGCCACGAAGAAAGGTACTAATTGAGACTCAGAAGTAGGTTTGGACTTTACCAACGTTTTTCAGGCCTCTTATCAAGCAAGGGTCTACCCAGCTGAAAATCTTTGCATGGAATTTGTCCAAAGAGTAATTTGTTTCTACTCTCTTTCCTTCCCCATCCCACCATTGGCCCAAAGAAGAAGTGGTGAACTTCAGAGTTCACACGGATTAGTGTATGTGAAACCATCAGGGAAAGCTTCAGACAAGACGTGGAAGAGATGGAAGCAGACCTGAGTTTCAGTCTAATGGAAAGGCTGGAAAACTGGAGAAATTGGAGAGACAACATTGGCTGGGAGAAGATGGCAAAGACAGGCACACTCAGGGCACAGAGCCTGAACTGAGTGAAATACTGAGTGTTTGTTCTGTGCTTCCCTAGTTATCCAGTGAACCATAGTGAATGACTGAGGGTGACACATGAATAAAACCTGAGTGGTAGGGGTGAAGAGAGACATGTTACATATAGGTTCTGTCCTAGAACCGAACAGACCTGGATTTGAGACCCAGCTCATCAACTTGTAGCTGGCAAATTTCTTAATCTTTCTAAGTCTGCTTTCTCCTCTAAAAATAGTACCCATTTTGTTGGGTTGTGATGTAAATTAAATGGGATAATGTATATGCAGCTTGAGTATCCCTTATCTGAAATGTTTGAGACCAGAAGTGTTTCAGATTTTGGATGTTTTCAGATTTTTTAGTATTTGCAGAATACATGCCAGTTGAGCATCCCAGTAGGAAAATCTGAAATCCGAAATGCTCCACCGAGTATTTCCTGGAGCACCACATCAGTGCTCAAAAGTTTTGAATTTTGGAGCGTTTTGGATTTAGGATTTTCAGATTAAGGGTGCTCAACCTATCCAGTGCTTGACAAACAGGCCTTCTGAATATGCATTCCTCCCTGTGTACTTTTGCCTGTCCTGCATTCCTTCCATCTTCCTTTTAGTAGCAGTGTTTAATTGTCTTTCCAGTAATCAATCCTTCATCACTGCTAGCCATGTGATTCTACAATAGTCAAATCTTATTCCAGACTGGGTGTGGTGGCTCACGCCTGTAATCCCAGCACTTTGGGAGGCCAAGGCAGGCAGATTACTTGAGCCCAGGTGTTGGAGACCAACATGGGCGACATAGTGAGACCACCATCTCCATAAAAATGTTAAAACTTAGCCGGGCATAGTGTGGTGTATGCCCATAGTCCCAGCTACTCAGGAGGCTGAGGCTGGAGGATCACTTGAGCCCAAGAGTTGCAGACTGTAGTGAGCTATGACTGCATCATTGCACTCCAGCCAGACAGAGTGAGACCCTGACTCTAAAAAGAAAAAGAAAAAACATTATTCCAGTTGAGCAGGCGACCCAAGAGTAGCCAAGCAATGTGGCCCATCCCCTTAGCCACAGTAATTTGTTGCGGATGGGCACAGGATTCTGGCCAGGCCAGTGAAACTCAATTCTATGACTTCTGTTGAAACTATTGGGGAAAAGGATCTCTTTTTATAGAGAGAGGAGTTTGCATTGGGTTGGAGTAGGGGTCTTGCAGATCTGTGAGAGTATAAGGCCAGAGGGTACTGTGTGCCTATAATGCACCAAGCACAGCATATGACAAAATGA
This sequence comes from Theropithecus gelada, assembly GCF_003255815.1. NCBI lineage: Eukaryota > Metazoa > Chordata > Mammalia > Primates > Cercopithecidae > Theropithecus > Theropithecus gelada. The sequence goes on from NC_037676.1 coordinate 102,215,273, forward strand.
CATGAAAAGCCTCATGAAACTTTCATTCTAGTGAGCTTCGAGGAAAAAAACCAACAAAAATAAAAAATATATCTGAAGGAGGTAAGTGGAATGGAAACAACAGAGTAGATATTAAGAAAGTCTGTGTGAAGAGGTATCTTTTTTGTATTGAAAGATTGATGAAACAACCCACGAAAGAAGCCCATGGTTTACACTAAACTAAAAGATGGCTCGGTGTAAAGACTGGGTTTGTTCTGCATAGCCCTAAGGAATAAAGTAGGATGGATGAGTGGAAGATACTGGGAGTTAGATATCAGTTCAGTATTCACCGTGGCTAGAAATCAATTCCTTTCAAGGTCATCCTCAACCAGAGACACATCCACCTGGGGGAGACAAGGATCCCTTAATTGGTAAATTAAGGGATTCACGTGGTAAATCCCTTAATTGGTAAAACACGACCAACAGTCTTGTTCCCACTATGTCTTTCCATTCTGGCCTTGACAATCACCAGGTCAGCATGTTACCTTAAAATGTGTTGATAAGATGCCCTTTTTAAATACAAACTTAGGGGGAACTTGGGTCCAGGGCAGGGAAACAGCTGGCTGCATGGCAATAGTGATGCCATCTTGAAGAAAAACTGCCATGATGACCGATGTTTGACTACTGCATACCAAGGTGTTTCCATGGCATGGATAGACCCTCATAAAGATGTTTATCTAACCTCCCCAGTGGTCACAAGTTTTGGTAGAAAGTCTGAGGCATGACCAGCTGCACATTTTACCGAAAAAGCTTGCTATATAGAGGATATTTTCTGGAGCACAGGTGCGGGAATCTACCATCCCTCAGCCAACAGAGAGATTGTTTCTGTTCCTAAGTCCCTTTTAAATGTTTCTTCCTAAGAAACTGGATTTGTCAGTCTCTTTCTTCAACCTTTGGGGGCAAGTTTGCGTAGACCTGCCCACCACTGTAGCTTGTTAACTGTGAATCCTGCACTTAGGACAAAACACCCTTGACCATGAATCTTTCCCTTGGGCAGATTTATCAGCCTCTTTTTCAGCCTTTCAGCTTCCTCAGATTTTTGGGGGTAGGTTTGCCTAGGCTGTCTACCGCAGCACACCCAGGAACATCCTGGCTCCTCCATCACTGTCCTGCTCTGAACATGCTTTTGAGAAAACCTGACCTCTCACCTGTGCTGCAGCCTTTCCTGTTGTGAAAAGTGTATATAACACCTAGAAAGGCAAATTACAATGCCAAGAGCTGAAAGGAATGAAATGGACCCTGAAACAAATTAGGCAGTAGTCACTCGAAAGACTGGAAAACTTTCAATCCTTTCAACCATAAGATATATCACTGATACGGTATCAATGGGAAGGGCCATAAATAATTTTATGGATTAAGAAAATGTGAGGGGCTCAGAAGTTAAAAGGTAACAACAAAAACAACCTCTATCTGAGGTAAAATAGCAGTGTCTGCAATATTTGACAAACCTCAGAGGTAGATCTACTGACTCTTTTACATATAATTTATTTCCATTTTCAAATTTAACAAATAATGAGTGTGTTGAGTCAGAGTTAGATCCTAGAGCTAAGAGACGACAGGCTGGGTGTGGTGGCTTACACCGTAATCCCAGCACTTTGGGGGCCAAGGTGGGAGGATAGCTTGAAGCCAGGAGTTCAAGATCAGCCTGGGCAATATAGTGAGACCCTGTCTCTAAAAAAAAAAAAAAAAAAAATGTTTTTTAATTAGGCTGGTGTGGTGGCTCACACCTGTGGTCCCAGCTACTCAGGAGGCTGAGGCAGGAGGATCACTTGATCCCAGGAGTGCAAGACTACAGTGAGTGAGCTATACTGCACTCTCGCCTGGGTGACAGAGCAAGACCCTGTATCTAACAGAGAGATAGAGAAAGAAACAGAAAGAGAGAGAGAGATTTTTCTCTTTACTATTCATTATTACCAAGAAAATCTAGGATTTCAGAGATGCAGCCCAATAATGTAACCAGATTTCCATTCTGCCTCCCCACTGATTAATAAATAAGAAATCACCAGCCAGATTCAACAGGGAAACATATCTGACCCTGAAAGTGGACAGGAAAAAGGAGGCATATTCTTTCCCCTAGAATTATATTCTAACAATTCAGTTGAGGATATGGACCATCACAAGGCTTGAGTCTGGGGACTTTAGTTGACCTGACTATATCCAATATGTAAATAAGGATCCAAGGGAACTCATAAGGGCTAAGAGTTTCTTATGCTGAGAGGGAATTTACCTCTTGTTTATGTCAATTAGCCCATGTAAAACTGGTTTTGTTATACATTGTTTTGCTTAAAGTCACAGTTTCCAAGAACCTATTGATGACGTTAAGTGAGGACTTACTGTACGTCTCAATTCAGACTAGCCACATTTCAAGTTCTAAGTGTGGTTTCTTTGTGACGTTGTTATTGACTAAGCAAATGCTGTGAGTGATGATCTGCAAATGATCCCCTGCTCTTAGAAACTGACGACATTCAACATAGTTCCAAGCGAGGTGAGGTTTGCTGGCTCTACATGCCTCCAAAAAGGGCAGCCTCTACCAGAGAGATCCTTCATTGTCACTGATGCTGTTTGGCATGGGGCTTGGGAGGTACAGGAAGACCCGGTGTGGTTTACGAAAGCCCCTGGAGGAGTGTTCCAAGCTCTTCAGTGGCAGCAGTGTCCCATGTATAGAGTTCACTGCAGCTTATGACAAACAACAGTGACAGTTCAGAGGAAACCTGACTCCTTTCTCAAAGATGGTCCCACACCTCACCTTAAATAGGAGAGGCATGGTGAAAGTTCCAAATAATCTTTTTTTTTTTTTTTTTTTTTTTTTGAGACAGAGTCTCACTCTATAAAGTCTCACTTTCGTTCGGAGCCAAAGTGCAGTGGCGTGATCTCAGCTCACTGCAAACTCCGCCGCCCAGATTCAAGCGATTCTCCTGCCTCAGCCTCCCAAGTAGCTGGGATTACAGGTGTGTGCCACCATGTCCGGCTAATTTTTGTATTTTGGGTAGAGATGGGGTTTCACCATGTTGGCCAGGCTGGTCTCAAACTCCTGACCTCAAGTGATCCACCTGCCTTAGCCTCTCAAAGTGCTAGGATTACAGGCATGAGCCACCATGACTGGCCCCAAATAACTTATTAAATCAGCTGTGTGATGAATAAGTATTTCAATGTAAAATCTTATGGAGGCCAGGTGTGGTGACTCACGCCTACAATCCCAACACTCTGGTAGGCCAAGGCGGGAGGATTGCTTGACCCCAGAAATTCAAGATCAGTCTGGGCAACATAGAGACCTTGTACTCTGAGCTAGCTCCAACTTCCAGTGACCCTGAACTGAAACAATTGGGTAAGTAATTACCTTACTTGTTTATTTTTACGTTTTTAATTTATTCTTTTTTTTTTTTTTTTTTTTTTGAGACAAGAGTCTTGCTATGTTGTCCAGACTTATCTGGACCGCCTGGACTCAAGTGATCCTCTTGCCTCAGGCTCCCAAAGTGTTGGGATTACAGACATGAGCCACTATGCCTGGCCTTGTTTTTATTAATCTTTCCAAGATTTATGTATTTATTACATTTTGTATTACATTTATTTCAATGTTTAATACTAGAAGTGTTTTTGTCCTTATTTAAAAGTTAATGATGTTTTTGTAACCAGAAATATGCCGATGGAATTTACCTCTTGTTTATGTCAATTAGCATGGTAAAACTGGTTTTGTTGTACATTGTTTTGCTTAAAGTCACAGTTTCCAAGAACCTATTGATAACATTAAGTGAGGACTTACTGTATGTCTCAATTCAGACTAGCCACATTTCAAGTTCTAAATAGCCACATGTGACTGTATTGGATAGCACAATTAGAACATTTTAGTCATAAGAAAATGCTCATGAGTCATTGCTAAATGAAAAGGCAAGCTGCAAAGCTATGCCACGTGATCTAATTTTGTAACATGTACATACACTTATACATATGTATGTATATATAAGCAGGAAATAATACTGAAAAGGTATATACCAAAAACTTGCAAGTAATTTTTACATTTTATTTTTATGCAATCCAAATTTTATCATGTCTTGCTTTTATGGTTAGAAAAAAATTAATAATAAATGTGAATTTTTAAAAAGAGAGGTGTATTCGTTTCCTATTGTTGCTGTAACACACTTCCACAAATTTAGTGGCTTAAAACCATACACATTCATTATCTTGCAGTTCGGTAGTTCAAAAGTCTGACACAGGTCTCACTAGATTCAACTTAATGCGTCAGCAGGGTCGCATTCCTTCCAGAGGCTCTAGAAGAGGAAGAATCTGTGCCCTTTTCTAGCTTCAAGGGGCTGCGTGCATTTCTTGGCTTATAATTCCCTTCTTTCATCTTCAAAGCCAGCTCCAACACATCTCTTCCTCTGCCTCTCCTTTTCTCCCTCCCTCTTCCCTGTTCTCCCTTGTGATTATATTGGCCCCACCTGGATAGTGGGGGAACAGTCTCCCTATTTTAGTGTCACCTGGTTAGCAAGCTTAATTCCACCTGCAACGTTATTTCCCTTTGCTATGTAACATATCATAATCCAGGGATTAGTACGTAGACATCTTTGAAGGGCTGTTATCCTTCCTACCACAAGAGGTATGATCATGATTAGTACTGTATAACTAATATTTCCATTCTCCTTTCAGACGCACAGTAGGGTTATACTTCCTTGCTCCCTTCAAAGCAGCCACGTGACTTGCTTTGGTCAATGCAGTATGAGTGGAAGTGGCATGAGTCTTTTCCAGGTAGATGCTTTATAAGACAGCATGTGATTTACTACATTCTCTTTGCCCTGCCTATGATAGGATGGAAGTATTGATGGAGATGGCACTTATGTCATCACCTATGTCTCACCTGGGTCTGTGAGACACTAGGATGAGCAGAGTCCTTCTACCAACCTGTGCTGGCCATATATGGTGAGGGAGAAATAAGTGGTATGTCACTCCACTGAGCCTCAGGGGTTGTTTGGTCCTACAGACAAACAGCTCATCCTGACTGGTACAGGAGGTTAAAAAAAATACAAGCATATAACTGGCAAGAGATAGTATCTCATTGTGGTTTTGACTTGCATTTCTCTAATGACCAGTGATGATGAGCTTTTTTTCATATTTTTGTTGGCTGCATAAATGTCTTCTTTTGAGAAGTGCCTGTTCATATCCTTTGCCCACTTTTTGATGGGATTGTATTTTTTCTTGTAAATTTGTTTAAGTTCTTTGTAGATTCTGGATATTAGCCCTTTGTCAGATGGATAGATTGCAAAACTTTTCTCCCATTCTGTAGGTTACCTGTTCACTCTGATGATAGTTTCTTTTGCTGCGCAGAAGCTCTTTAGTTTAATATGATCCCATTTGTCAATTTTGGCTTTTGTTGCCATTGCTTTTGGTGTTTTAGACATGAAGTCTTTGCCCATGCCTATGTCCTGAATGGCATTGCCCAGGTTTTCTTCTAGGATTTTTATGGTTTTAGGTCTTACATTTAAGTCTTTAATCCATCTTGAGTTAATTTTTGTATAAGGTGTAAGGAAGGGGTCCAGTCTCATTTTTCTGCATATGGCTAGTGAGTTTTCCCAACACCATTTATTAAATAGGGAATCCTTTCCCCATTGCTAGATTATCTCAGGTTTGTCAAAGATCAGATGGTTGTCGATGTGTGGTGTTATTTCTGAGGCCTCTGTTCTGTTCCATTGGTCTATATATCTGTTTCGGTACCAGTACCATGCTGTTTTGGTTACTGTAGCCTTGTAGTATAGTTTGAAGTCAGGTAGCACAATGCCTCCAGCTTTGTTCTTTTTGCTTAGGATTGTCTTGGCTATGCAGGCTCTTTTTTGGTTCCATATGAAGTTTAAAGTAGTTTTTTCCAATTCTGTGAATAAAGTCAGTTGTAGCTTACTGGGGATGGCATTGAATCTATAAATTACTTTGGGCAGGATGGCCATTTTCATGATATTGATTCTTTCTATCCATGAGCATGGAATGTTTTTTCCATTTTTTTGTGTCCTTTCTTATTTCCTCGAGCAGTGGTTGGTAGTTCTTCTTGAAGAGGTCCTTCACATCTCTTGTAAGTTGTATTCCTAGGTATTTTATTCTCTTAGAAGCAATTGTGAATGGGAGTTCACTCATGATTTGACTCTCTGTCTGTTACTGGTGTATAGAAATGCTTGTGATTTTTGCACGTTGATTTTGTATCCTGATACTTTGCTGAAGATGCTTATCAGCCTAAGGAGGTTTTGGGCTGAGATGGTAGGGTTTTCTAAATATACAATCATGTCATCTGCAAACAGAGACAATTTGACTTCCTCTTTTCCTATTTGAATACTCTTTATTTCTTTCTCTTGCCTGATGGCCCTGGACAGAACTCCCAATACCATGTTGAATAGGAGTAGTGAGAGAGGGCATCCTTGTCTTGTAATCATTAAAAAGTCAGGAAACAACAGATGCTGGAGAGGATGTGGAGAAATAGGAACGCTTTTACACTATTGGTGGGAGTGTAAATTAGTTCAACCATTGTGGAAGACAGTGTGGCGATTCCTCAAGGATCTAGAACTAGAAATACCATTTGACCAAGCAATCCTATTACTGGGTATATACCTAAAGGATTATAAATCATTCTACCATAAAGACACATGCACACATATGTTTATTGTAGCACTATTCACAATAGCAAAGACTTGGAACCAACCCAAATGCCCATCAATGATAGACTGGATTAAGAAAATGTGGCACATATACACCATGGAATACTATGCAGCCATAAAAATGGATGAGTTCATGTCCTTTGCAGGGACATGGATGAAGCTGGAAACCATCATTCTCAGCAAACTATCACAAGAACAGAAAACCAAACACTGCATGTTCTCACTCATAAGTGGGAGTTGAGCAATGAGAACACTGGACACAGGGAGGGGAACATCACACACCGGCCCCTGTCATGGGGTGGGGCATTAGGGGAGGGATAGCATTTAGAGAAATACCTAATGTAGGTGAAGAGTTGATGGGTGCAGCAAACCACCATGGCACGTGTATACCTATGTAACAAAACTGCACATTCTACACATGTACCCCAGAACTTAACATATAATAATAATAAAAAAGAAATCTTACGAAAGGCAAAGTGATGATGGCAATCTCATTGAGCTTTAATCTGAAGTATATAAATTACTGTGATAAATTAAACACAGACAAATTTCCTTAGAAAGCCATAAAACACTAGAATTTTCCCAGAAATAAGATATTGAGTTTTTGCTCTCCAATCCCCAAATCAAAATGTTACAGTAAAATGTTTGTTTTAATACATGTTTTCTCCTTTGCTGTAAAATAAATAAACGAATAAATGTTTAAAAAATACAAGTATCTGTTTTCGTTAGGGATGCATGTGTGTGAATGCTGAGGCAGATAAACTGAGTGACAGAGACAGTGGGAATGTAAAAAAGTAATGGGGACATTAAGATGGGCCTGGAAATAAGCTATGTTGATCATTACGATGTCTTCTAAATTGAAAACAAAATTGAATGGTGGAGCCCAGCCCTTCAACATTAGGGGCTTCCCTGTGCTCAGCCCTGACTGACCTCTAGAGAAGCTGTGAAGAGACCTTGAGTTTTGAAATAGAATCTGTCTTCTGCTTAAGAGTCCTGCTTTGCTGCTGACCTAGGGGAATGCTGGATGTTTGGGTCCCTTCGGGAGTTGAGTGCCTGAGGCACTAGCTTCCCAAGACTTCTGATGGAGTACTGAATTCTAGGGGACCCTGGGCTCCCCTGAAGCTTGTTCGTGGATTGGGGACAATGTTTTCTATCCTCTCCAAGGGCTGAGTTCCTGCCTCACTCTATTTGTAAGCCCTGTGTGGCCCCTAGTCATTTGTAAAACATGTTCACATATGTTTTCAATTTGTCCTCTCAATAATCCTGTGAGATATGCAGGAATTTCTTTATTTTATTTTATCTTATTTATTTATTTAGAGACAGAGTCTCACTCTGTCACCCAGGCCCGAGTGCATGGCGCAATCACAGCTCACTGCAACATTGCAGTCCTGGGCTCAAGTGATCCTCCTGCCTCAGCCTCCTGAGTAGCTGGTATGACAGATGCATGCTACCACACCCAGCTCATTAAAAAAATTTTTTTGTTGTTGAGACAGGGTCTTACTATGTTGCCTAGGCTGGTCTCAAACCCCCTGGCTCAAGTGATCCTCCCATTTCAGCCTCCCAAAGTGCGGGGATTAAAGGCACGAAACACCACGTCTGGCCTCTGGTTTTTAGATAAACAAACTGAGAGTCATAGTGGTAGAAAAACAGAAACACTGAGACTGGAATCTAGAGTGTGAGAATCCAGAGATTCCCTTCCACAGCAGGGCTGTGGAGAGCACATCCAAGGAAACAAATCCATCTCAGTGGATAACACTCATTAGCCTAGGATAGTTCACTGAGCACCGATGGTGTGCCCTGTGTGGTTGTCCCTAATGGCTGAGAGGATAGTCCCAAGTCACTGAGGACACTTCCTAAATCAGTAGATCATTCCAGAGCCTTCAGTTTCTTTTAGTTGAATTGATAAATTCTCCTAGGTCCTACTTAGAAAATCAAAGAGGTTATTTATTCAAATGATGAGGTCTGTTCTATAACTAAGTACCAGATATTTGTGTTCCTTTGGGCATTTCAGAAGCAGTACTAATTAAAACGATTTTCCCAGAATCGGGCTGACATCAATCACAGAAGCTACACACAGAGATGACCCAGCCTGATAATGGCCTTTGTGAAATGAAGCTGTTAAATGAAAGAGTCACGTTAAACTCAGCTTCATTTTGAATACAGAGACAGCAAAAAATCCAAATTTACTAGATGAGGAAAAAAAAACCAAGAGGAGCTGCAAATACCTATTTTAACTTCTAGGAGGATACAGCAAAGTCAAAAGATATAAATTATCATTCTAAGATAGGACACTTGGTAATGACTTTTAAATTGATTTTTTTTAAAAAAGGATGTTTTAGTAGTTTCTTTGGAATTCCACTTTGAACTTATGTTTATTTTAATTTACGGATGTGGTCACCTAGTCAAATTCAAACATGGATATCTTTAGCTTCCACATGCTCTTCTGAGTAAACAGTAACTGTGTTGACAGCAGGACATAGTCATTAGAATATTGTATGATCACCCTGACACTGCCACATTTAAAATCTGGAGGTGTAGGGCACAGTGGCTCATGCCCGTAATACCAGCATTTTGAGATACCCAGGCAGGAGGGTCGCTTGAGGCCAAAATTTCAAGACCAGCCTGGGCAACAGAGCGAGACCCTGTCTCTACAAAATAAAAAAAAAAAATGAGCCAGGCATGGTGGCATGTACCTGTAGTCCCAGCTACTCAGAAGGCTGAAATGGGAGGATTGCTCAAGCCCAGGAGTTTGAGGTTAGAGTGATCCATGATCATGCCACTGCACTCCAGCTTCGGTGTCAGATTGAGACACTGCCACCTAAAAAAATAGAAATACACGCTGAAATATTTACCAATCAAATGATACAATGATGATTTGCTTCAAAATAATACGAGAGTGGGGTAAGCAGGTGGGCAGATGGGAGTGGAAGGTGTTAATCATAGGCAAATAAAACCTAGGTCACCAACTTTCTCTTTTCTTTTCTTTCTTTTTTTTCTTTTTTAAATATAAACAGGGTCTTGCTATGTTGCCCAAGCTGATTTCGGGCTCAGGCTCCTGTCTTGGCCTCCCAAAGTTCTAAGATTGCAGGTGTGAGCCACAACTTTTTTTTTTTCTATAAAGGGCCAGATAGTAGCTGTGGGCCAGGGTCTCAAACTGTGTTGCCCACCACTCAACTCTGCAATTGTAATGTGAAAGCAGTCACAGACAAAATATAAAGAAATGAGTGTGACTGTGTTCCAATAAAACTTTATTTACAAAAACATTCAGTGGGCTGGATTTGGCCTTTGGGCCATAATTTAATCCCCTCTGGTAAAATAATCATTATTTTAGCTGGATCAGGAGTACATGGGAGTACATAAGTACTATAAAGTTCTGTCCACTTTTGCATATACAGGAAGTTTGATGCTTTCCATTTAAAATGATAGAATGTTTTGAGCACTATTCACAAGCCCCAGACCACGCCTCAGCCTTCTTGGCATTCTTATAAGTGAGGATTCTTCCTATATCCAACTTGGGTCACATAGTAGAGACAGAGTCTCACTATATTGCCCAGGCTGGTCTGGAACTCCTAGGCTCAAGCAATCCTCCTGCCTCAGCCTCCCAAAGTAGTGGGATTACAGCCACCACGCCCAGCCTGGTAATTCTACTTTTCATTCCCAAATGCACTTTCTTAATCTGAGTCTTTTCCCATAGCATTGTGTTTTTGTTTTCTGATATATCTTTATAGATCTATATTTATATAGATATCTGAGGACACTAATTATACATTTTTAAAAACTACTTTTTCCTTGAATCAACTATGTTTCCTAGGGAGTAGTTTTTGTTTGCATATATCTGGGTCTTTTTCCTTAATACTCCACACTTCTGTTTATCATGCCCACCTACATTTAAGAATGAGGCAATGTAAAAACTAATTATCAGTTATATGTCATGGCAGGGCTTGCCACCTGACAGGAGTCACTTCAGATGAGCAGATAGGGAGCAGCCATTAGTCTTCGGATCTTAAAAAACAGAATGAGGAGGGCTATGCAATGAACTGGGCACTAACTCACACTTTCACTGTCCGGTCTTTCACCAGACAATTTTTTTCATTTCTTTTGTAAATCAATAGGTCAATCAATCTCTCCTCTCTCACTCTCATTCTGTCTCTCTGTCTATATTTAGGAAGAGTGAGGCATTCTCTGCTGAGATATGTTTGAGTTGAATGTTCTGCCTACAGACTTTCCAGTAACTCCTCTTTCAGCCCCATGTTTTGCTATCTCTGCAGGACCTGGAATTTCTGAATCCTGAGCCTCCCCAGGCTTCTGAGGGGCAGCTGTACGGTTTCCTCAGCAATAGTATCCATCATACGTTCTTTAAGTGAGGTTTCCTCCTCCCTGCTTCCCCCACACTTACTCCATTATTCACTTTCAGTCTCCAGAAATTTGTTGAAATCCTTTTATTTTTTATTTTTACTTTTTAAAATATATTTTTTTCCACCCAACCCCTGCAGATGTTGAAATCTCTTAATCAACTGATGCCTTCTATTTATTTTTGTGGATTTATAACTTTAGACTTTACAGTCCTTTTTTGGAGCTGGGAGGGAGAGGAGCTAAACACATGTGCTTAATCCACCATATTGAATTACAGTCTGAAAGTGTCATTTAGAAATCTTACCGTTTCTAGCACTCTTCTTCCTTCCTGCAGATGCAGGCTGCCATCTGGGATCATTTCTCTTAAACCCTGGGAACTTCCTTAGTATTTTCTGCAGTGCAGATCTATTACCAACAGATTCTCTCAGCTTTTGTTTGTCTGAAAAATGTCTATATTTGGCCTTCATTTTTCTGGTTTTTAAACTTTTTACTTTGAACTAATTTTAAGCTTACAGAAAAACTGCAATAGCACCAACAACTCCCAAGTACTCGTTTCAGCTGGTAACATTTAATTGTTAACATTTGGCCACATTTGCTTAATCAATCTCTCTGTCTCTTTGTATATGTGGATATACTTAGACCACTACACACACCACATCTTTTTTTTTTTTTTTCTGTTTTTGAGACAGGGTCTCACTCTGTCACCCAGGCTGGAGTGCAGTGGCATGATCTTGGATCATAGCAGCCTCGACCTCCTGGGCTCAAGCAATCCTCCTACCTTAGCCTCCTAAGTAGCTGGGATCACAGGCATGCACCACCATGCTTGGCTAATTGTTGTATTCTTTGTAGAGATGAGGTTTTGCCATGTTTCCCAGGCTGGTCTCAAACTCCTGAGTTCAAGCAATCTGCCTTCTTCAGCCTCCCAAAGTGTTGGGATGACAGGCATGAACCACCACACCTGGTACATAATTTTTTTTTTTTTTTTTTTTTGAGATAGCATCTTGCTCTGTTGTCCAGGCTGGAGTGCATTGGCGCAATCTCAGCTCACCTTGGCCACCTGGGTTCAAGCAATTCCTCTGCCTCAGCCTCCCGAGTAACTGGGACTACAGGCATGCGCCACCATGCCCAGCTAATTTTTTGTGTGTTTTTAGTAGAGATGGGGTTTCACTGTGTTAGCGAGGGTGGTCTCAATCTCCTGGCCTCGTGATCCGCCTGCCTCGGCCTCCCAAAGTGCTGGGATTACAGGCGTGAGCCACCACACCTGGCCCATAATTTTAAAAAAAAATTTTGTAGCGATGATGTCTCACTATGTTGCCCAGGATGGTTTCAAACTCCTGGCCTCAAGCAATCCTCAAACCTTGGTCTCCCAAAGTGTTGGGATCACAGACATGAGTCACTACACCCAGTCAGACCCACAGATAATTTTTAAATTGTTTAAAAATAGATTGTAGATATAATGACCCCAATTCAGGGAATGCATACTGATACAGTATTATCATCTAATCCACAGGTTCCACTCAAATTTCACTTTGTCTTGATAATGTTCTTCATCCCCTTCCCCAGCTTTATTAAGATGTAATTGAAAAATTAAAATTGTACATATTTACATTGTACAACATGTTTCAACATATCTTTTGTGAAATAATTAAATCAAGCTAATTAGCTCACATACTTTTTTTGAGGTGAGAACATTTAATATCTACGCTTAGCAGTTTTCAAGTACAATACATTATTATTCACTATAGTCACCATGCTGTACAATAGATTTCCAGAATGTATTCCTCTTGTCTAATTCAAACTTTGTGCCCTTTGACCTACATCTTCCCATTCCACCCTTCCCCAGACCCTGGTAATCACTATTCCACTCTTTGTCTATGAGTTCAACTTTTTCAGATTCCACATGTAAGTGAGATCACACGATATTTGTCTTTCTTGTCTGACTCATTTTACTTAGCACAGTGCCCTCTGGGTCAATCTATATTGTCGCAAATGACAAGATTTCTTCTTTTTTAAGGCTGAATTGTACTCCATTGTATATATTTGCCACATTTTCTTTATCCATTCATCTGTTGATGGACACAGGTTGATTCCATATCTCGGCTATTGTGAATATGCTGTAATGAACATGGGGGAGTAGATATCTCTCTTGGACATATTAATTTTATTTCCTTTGGATATATACCTGGAGTGGGATTGCTGGATCATGTGGTAGTTCTATTTTTAGTTTTTTGAGGAACTTCCATTGTATTTTTCATAATGGCTGTACTACCCAAGAGTAATCTTTATAAGTCTAGCCTCTAATCTGTGATCACACGTCACATCTAGTTATCATATATCTTTAATTTCCTTCAATCTGGATGAATTCCCTTTTTTTTGTCTTTCATTACCTTGATAGTTTTCAGGAACACATACCAATTACTTTGTAAAATATCATTTAGTTTGGATTTGTCTGATATATCCTCATTATTCAAGATAGGTTATTCTTTTTTTGTGTGTAGTTTTGTTTTGTTTTTGGCAGGAATACCACAGAAATGATTCTGTGTTCTTCTCAGTGCATCATGTCAGCAGACATGTGTACTAGTCTGTTTTCACACAGCTATAAAGAAATACCCAAGACTGGTTATTTATAAAGGAAAGAGGTCTAATTGACTCACAGTTCCACATGGCTGGGGAGGCCTCAGGAAACTTAACAATTGAAGGGGAAGCAAGGAGCTTCTTCACATGGTGGCAGGAGACAGAAGAGTGGGGAGTATAGGGGAGAGAGCCCCTTATAAAACCATCAGATCTTGGGAGAGATCACTATCACTAGAACAGCATAGGGGAAATGCTCCCATGATCCAATTACCTCCCTCCAGGTCTCTCCCTAGACACATGAGGAGTATGGGGATTACAATTCAAGATGAGATTTGGGTGGGGACATAGCCAAACCATATCATATGCCAAGCTATATCAGCATGTAACACAGTCAAACCATATCAGCATATAATATCAATTGTCCTCAATACAGGTGATGTTAACTTTTATTATTTGATTAAGATAATACAGGCCCGGCCGGGCGCGGTGGCTCAAGCCTGTAATCCCAGCACTTTGGGAGGCCGAGACGGGCGGATCACGAGGTCAGGAGATCGAGACCATCCTGGCGAACACGGTGAAACCCCGTCTCTACTAAAAAATACAAAAAACTAGCCGGGCGAGGCGGCGGGCGCCTGTAGTCCCAGCTACTCGGGAGGCTGAGGCAGGAGAATGGCGTAAACCCGGGGGGTGGAGCTTGCAGTGAGCTGAGATCCGGCCACTGCACTCCAGCCCGGGCGACAGAGCCAGACTCCGTCTCAAAAAAAAAAAAAAAAAAAAAGATAATACAGGCCCTTGGATAGCCAATACAATCTTAACTAAGAAGAACAAAGTTGGAGGAATTACATTTCCTGATTTCAAAACTTACTACAAAGCTACAGTAATCAAAACAATGTGGTACTGGCATGAAGAAATACATGTAGACCAATGGAATACAATACAGAACCCAGAAATAATCTGTCTATATGAGCAAATGATTTTTAACAAGGGTGCCAAGATCATTCAATGGAAAAAAGAACAGTCTTCTTAACAAAAAGTGTTGGAAAACTGGATATCCACATGCAAAACACTGACATTGGACCCGTACCTTACATACATAAAAATGAACTTAAAATGGATCAGAGACTTAAAGGTAAGAGCTAAACTATAAAATTCTCAGGAAAAAAACACAGAGTAAAAACCTTCATGATGTTGTATTTGGCAATAATCTTTTAGCTATGACATTAAAGGAACAGGAAGCAACAAAAAAAATTAGAGCAACTGGCCAGATGCAGTGACTCACGCCTGTAATCATAGCACTTTTGGAGGCCAAGGAAGGTGGATCACTTGAGGTCAGAAGTTCGAGACCAGCCTGGTCAACATGGTGAAACCCCATCTCATACAAAAATTAGCTGGGCATGGTGGTGCATATTTATAATCCCAGCTACTCAGGAGGCTGAGGCAGGAGAATCGCTTGAACCTGGGAGGCAGAGGTTGCAGTAAGCTGAGATAACACCATAGTACTCCAGCCTTGGTTGCAGAGTAAGACTCTGTCAAAAAAAAAAAAAAAAAAAGGCAATTGGACTATATCAATAAAGTGAAAGACAACTTGCAGAATGGTAGAAAAAATTTGCAAATCACATATCTGATATTCAGAATTTATAAAGAATTCCTACAACTCAACAACAACAGCAGCTCCAATTTGCAAATGAGCAAAGGGGTCTGGCATGGTGGTGCACATCTGTAGTCCCAGCTGAGATGGGAGGATTGCTTGAGCCCAGGAGTTCAAGGCTGCAGTACACTATGATTGTAGTGAAAAGCCTCTCCATCCTGGGAAACATAAGGAGCGAGTACTGGTTTATTTGAAAAAAAAAAAAAAGAGGAGGAGGAGGAAGAAGAAGAAGAAGAGGAAAAAGAAGAAGAAGAAGAAGAAGAAGAAGAAGAAGAAGAAGAAGAAGAAGAAGAAGAAGAAGAAGAAGAAGGAGGAGGAGGAGGAGGAGGAGGAGGAGGAGGAGGAGGAGGAGGAGGAGAAGAAGAAGAAGAAGAAGAAAAAGAAGAAGGAGCAGCAGCAGCAGCAGCAGCAGCAGCAGCAAACAGGCAAAGAATTTGAATAGACATTTATCCAAGAAGATATACAGACACCAACAAACACAAGAGGTTCAACATCACTAATCATTAGGGAAATGCAAATCAAAACCACAATGAGATGCCACTTCACACCCATTAGGATGACTATTATAAAAAATTAACAAACAAACAACAAAACAGAAAATAAGTGTTAAGTATGTGGAGAAATTTGAACCCTTTGCTCTGCTGGTGGGAATATAAAATGGTGCAGCCACTGTGGAAAATAATATGGCAGTTCTTCAAAAAATTAAACAGAGAATTACATACGATCCTGCAATTCCATATATACCTCAAAGAATTGGAAGCAGAGACTCAGTTACTTCTACACCCATGTTCATAGCAGCCTATTCTCAATAGTCAAAAGATGGAAGCAACCCAAGTTACCATCAATGTATGAATGATAAACAAAATGTGATATATACATATGACAGAATATTATTCAGCCTTTAAAAACAGGAAATTCTACAACATGGATGAAACTGGAGGACATAATGCTAAGTGAAATAAGTCACAAAAACACAAATACAGTATGATTCCACTTATATGAGGTACCTAAAGTAGTCAAACTCATAAAGACAGAAAGTAGAATGGTAGCTGCCAGGGTCTGGGGGAAAGGGAGAATGGGTAGTTGTTGCTTAATGAGTACAGAATATCAGTTTGGGAAGACAAAAAGGTTTTGGAGAGAGATAGTCGTGATTGTTGCACAATGTTGCACATTGTTGTGAGTGTACTTAATGCCACTGAACATACACTGAAAATGGTCAAAATGGTAAATTTTGGCCGGCGCAGTGGCTCCCGCCTGTATTTCCGAGGCAGGCAGATCACAAGGTCAAAAGATTGAGATCATCCTGGTCAACATGGTGAAACCCCATCTCTACTAAAAATACAAAAAAAATTAGCCGGGCGTGGTGTCAGGTGCCTGTAGTCCCAGCTACTCGGGAGGCTGAGGCAGGAGAACTGCATGAACCCGGGAGGTGGAGCTTGCAGTGAGTCGAGATCACGCCACTGAACTCCAGCCAGGCAATAGAGAGAGACTCCGTCTCAAAATAAATAAATAAATAAATAAATAAATAAATAAATAAATAAATAAATAAATTTTAATTATTTGGATTTCACCACAATTTTTAAAAAGATGGCATGTGCCTTATTTCTCCACTGTAAAGTTAATAAATATCTGTACTTATCAACAATTATTAAGTATTTTGTAGTAAGATAATTTGAAATTATATAATTTCAAATAATTCACACCAATAGTTCGAATACCAATCCAACACCACAAGATTTATTCTAGCATCCTCTGTTACCATATTTGTAATTTCTCCAACACTGAAAACCTAGCTCCTATTATCCTCAATATACTTTTTGGCAATCCCCATATGTAATCAATCTCCTAACTACACAGGCCATCTTCCTAAACCTGTCTCTGCCAAACCTGCCAGCTAAATTCTTGACCCTGGCCCCACTGATTGTGCCAGCCTAATTGTTGGCTCTGACAAAGAGGAAGAGGAAGGTGAAGTGAAGGCCCTCAATTTTGAAGAATATTTTCACTGGATATAGAATTCCAAGTAGACAAATTCTTTTCTTCTTTCATCACTTCATTTATTTATTCATTTATTGAGACTGAGTCTCACTCTGTTGCCCAGGCTGGAGTGAAGTGACATGATCTCAGCTCACCTCGACCTCCACCTCCCAGGTTCAAGAGATTCTCATGCCTCAGCCTCCTGAGTAGCTGGAATTACAGGTGTCCACCATGACAACCAGCTGATTTTTGTATTTTTAGTAGAGGTGGCGTTTCACCATGTTGGCCAGGCTGGTCTCGAACTCGTGACCTCAGATGATCCACCCACCTTGGCCTCCCAAAGTGCTGGGATTACAGGTATGAGCCACTGCGCTCAGCCTCATCACTTTAAAGATGTCTTTTCATTCTAGTTTTCATTGTTGCCTATAAAAAATTAGCCATCATTTTTATTGTTATACCTTAAAATGTACTATGTATTTTTCCTTTGGATGCAGTTAAGATTTTCTCTTTATCTTTGGTTTATAGCACTTTGACTACAATGAGCCTAGGTGTGGTCTTCAAATAATTTATCTGCTTGGGGTTCTCTGAATTTCTTGGACATGTAGGTTGATATCTTTCATAAAATGTGGAAAAATTGAGGGCATTTTATCTTCAAATATTTTTTCTACCCCATTCTCTCTCCATTATACCTGTTAGATTATTTTATATTATCCCATTGTTCTCTATAACTCTGTCCTGTTTTCCTCCTTTTATTTTCTCTCTGTGCTTTAATTTGGATAATTTCCATTAGCCTGTCTTTAAGTTTCCTCATCCCCTTTTCAGCTGTGTCCATCTGCTGGGAAGCCCATCCCCTGGATTCTTCACGTCAGATTACCATATTTTTCCGTTTTAGAATTTTCATTTAATTCTTTTTAGAGTTTCTCTTTTTCTTTTCTTTTCTTTTCTTTTTTCTGAGATGAAGTCTCACTCTGTTGCCCAGACTGGAGTGCAGTGGCACGATCTCTGCTCACTGCAACTTCTGCCTTATGGGTTCAAGTGATTCTCCTGCCTCAGCCTCCTGAGTAGTTGGGACTACAGGTGCACGCTGCCATGCCTGGCTAATTTGTTTTTTGTATTTGTAGTAGAGATGGGGTTCACCGTGTTGCCCAGGCTGATCACAAACTCCTGAGCTCAGGCTATCCCTCCCCTTGGCCTCCCAAAGTGCTGAGATTACAGACGTGAGCC
The DNA here is from genome assembly GCF_003255815.1 of Theropithecus gelada. Taxonomy (NCBI): domain Eukaryota; kingdom Metazoa; phylum Chordata; class Mammalia; order Primates; family Cercopithecidae; genus Theropithecus; species Theropithecus gelada. Next base: position 102,233,696 of record NC_037676.1, read on the forward strand.
ACCACACCCAGTCGAGTTTCTCTTTTTCTATTGTAATTTCATCCATCTCTTTTGCCATTTCTTCAATCTTTTCCTTTACATATTGTAATTTATTGTCTCACGGCATCTGGTAGGTCAGAAATCTGCATGTGGTTTAGCTGTCTTAGCTAGATGACTCTGGGTCAAGCTTGCTCATAAGGTTACAGTCAAGCTGCCAGGCAGGGCTTTGGTCTCATATAAGGTTCAACAGGAGAAAGATCTTTTAAATTTTAAAACATTTATGAGTTTAAACTCCTTCTGCGTTAATTCCAAAATCTTGGTCATCTGTAAGTATCTTCAGTTGACCACCTTTTCTCTTAATAATGGGTCAGTTTTTCCTCTGCTGCTTTACATGTTCAGCAATTTAAAAAATCTTATGCTGGGCATAGAAAAATTCCGGATTTTGTTATCTTCCACTGAAGAGTGCCAAATATTTTTCTGAAAGAAAGTTAAATTACTGGTAGATCACTTTGATTCTGTTGAGGTTTATTTTAGGCCTCTATGGTGAGTCTATTTCCGGTTTTCCTTAGTTCTGGGATTTGGCTCTTACTCATATGGCATGGTCCTTACACCTAGGGCATGGTCTTTTTGGTGTCTCAACATGGTATCTCCACTCTTGAGTGGATCAGAACTCCAATGTCTTCATAGCTTTGTGCAGCTTCTGAAATCTAGGTTTGGTTTTCAGCTCCTTCAGCTGTTTTTTGCTGGTATAGCTTACAGAATCTTGCCAAGCACATATGCAGTTTACCATTTGGCCAAGAGCCCAAAGGAAACTCCTATGTGGATTCCTGGGGCTCCTTCTTTGTCACTCTTTTCTATCTACCTACCCTGTCCTGTAATTTCCAGTAACCTTTGCAGGCCCCAACTCCAATTTATTTATCTATTCCAATTCTCTGAAAGTGGTTTGGAAAATTGCCCCCCAAGGTTGAATGTAAAATTCTCATTTTGAGCTCCTTTTCTCTCAAGGATTATAGTCGTGCACTGTGCCTTATCCCATGCCCAAAAGAAATTGTTTTGTACATTTTGTTTAGTTTAATAGTTGTTTATGGCAGGAGGGAAGGTCTGATGTTAGTTACTTCATGATGTCCAGTACAAGAAGTTCACAAATACTTCTTATGTTTTTATAGACCAATCCTATTCTTATATAGTGGAAAATTAAAGGTAGGCAAACAAACCTACATCATATAATTTCCAGTTTAGTCCTCTACATGATAAGAAACACATGTGGTGCTTATTGTTGTGCTTCCTGTAAGTCTGGTAATTTTTTTTTTTTTTGGAGACAAAGTCTCACTCTGTCACCCAGGCTGGAGTGCAGTGGCAGGATCTTGGCTCACTGCAATCTTCGCCTCCCGGGTTCAAGTGATTCTTTTTTTTTTTTTTCTTTAAAAAAATAACTTTTATATGGCTTCTTCAAACAAGTTGAAAGGTGGCAAAGTATCTGCTACAGTAGTTTGGAGGACTAGAGGACTGATGGGTAAGTAAGGGTTGTTTTGTTGTTAGGTAAGTAGATATTAGGCAGTCCATTTCTAAAATATGCCTGATGAGGCTAGATACCTAAAGCTACCCTTAGCTCCAGAAATGAGTATCTCCCATCTCCATCAAAATCAAATGCTCTCAAGCTCTCTGGTTCTGGCATAGCAGAACCTAGGGAGGTCCAGATTTCCTGGTAGGTCAGCTTCCCATCCATGTCCTAGCCAGTCTTGTGGAATAAATCCTGAAGATCTTCAATGCTGGAAACTCCTAGTAGAGAGACAGGTCTTAGTTGGGCAGCTTTCTCAACTGGATCTCCAAGAAACTGTGAAAATTTTGGCAATGCTGATGGCTTTGATGTGAAACTCTGTACTTGCTCTTCATCAGCGGTCGCTGGAGGCCTGTTGCTCTCAGGTTTGTTTGTACAAGCACTGATCATCTGGAGTTGCTCTCTTAGCTTGGATACCTGAGAATTTGAACTATCTTCTTTCTTTATGCTTTGGATTTTTACCGTATCTGTTTTGTTGGTGACTTGATCCAAAGACGCTCTTTTCAGAGAGGCAGATCTATCACCCATCTGTTTCAAATTCTCACTATGGGTTTTATTGTCAAGTTCTGATGTGGTTGAAGGTGATGGAATGATCTGGTTGCTTCCAGGAGTCTCCTTCAAGAAGTGCTGATTCATATCACTCTGCAGTAATCCCATCGTTTTCTTGTGTTCACCCACAGTTTTCTGTAGTGCTTCCACAGCAGGATGGACACTGTTTAAAGTATTGCCAATGGAAGCTACGCTCTTCTGAAGTCCCTCTACAGTGGTAGGCAGGCTAATCAAGTCTGCAGCTGACTTAATATTGGCTTTGAGGTGGTTCACTGCAGAAGTCAACAGAGAAATCTGCTTATTCTTTTCTGTGATGTTTATCCAGACTTTGTTCAAACCCATCTCTCCAGATTCAATCTTCTCAAGTTGTTTTTGCTTGCTGAGTAGTTCTTCATTAAGTCTGGGGATTTCTTGGAATGAGCTTTTCTGATTAGACTCCACTGTTCGAAATTTTTCCTTGAGGGCTTCCAGATCCTCCTTGAGAGCAACCTGCATCCACACCGAGCCAACACAGGCCACAACACAACAAAACCACAGAGCGGATAACAGATCTTGCAGCATCGTAAATAGTCTCCCTTGGCAAAGTGAGAGCGATTTCCAACCACACCAAATTCCTCTTCCTCTTTGGAGCTGGACTCAAAGAGTCTGAGTCAGGAGGCTCAGTGCGAAGCAGACGGTGACTGCTTGGGCCTTTCTTGGGCTTCTTTCTCCGACTGTCCCCAGCCAAACCAATCAATTCACTGAGCTCTTTGCGCTTTTTCATCTTTTTGTGTGGGGTGAGTGGAGCCCTGACTCCTAAGCTGCCAGGTTCCTACCCAATGCCCAATTCTCTTCCTGCCTTGGAGCTGCCTTCCAGGGTTGGGGATCCTGGGCCAAAGCCTCCTGGTCACTCCCACCTAGGGGTGGGACTGACCAGATCCGCCAGGGACTGGAGATTGGAGCCCAGAGGAAACTGGAACTCAGATGGGTGGGGGAAATCACATAGAAATGGCCAAGAAGCTGGTGACCCCAAAGGATAAGGCCTTGGGCGCAGAGTGTTAGTAGATGGTGGAAAGGGACTTTTATCTTCCAAAGAGCGAAAAAAAAGCCAACTCAAAAATGAAGGATTCTCAGCCCGGATAAGTAGGCAATACTTCTAAGGGTGCTCCAGGAGCTGAGGAAGGGCACACTTAAAATAGGTGTTTTGGACCTCCGGGGGAGGATTTCCAATGGGGAAGGAAGAGAAACTTGTTCCTGAATGGGAAGAGAGTGGGGAGGTGCAGAGCAAGAACGTGGGAACGCGTCAGTCCCTTCCTGCAGGACAGGTGGCGGCAGGAGGGGGTTCCCAGCAGCTACAATCCCAACACCGCTTGGCCGCAGAGAAAATGCCCGGCCCAGGAAGCCGGATGGGGTGTGTGATGATCACTGTTCTCCGGCCTCCGTCCTGAACATGAAGGAGGCCCGAGACCGAGGAAGATCTGGAGCCTGGCTCGAAGGGTCGGCCTGAGAGAAGCCAGTCCCGCGCCTACTAGACCCCCGACCCGCTGTCTGGGCCTTGGGGACACAGCGGGCTCCAGACCCAGGCCATCGCTCCAGCCCCCCAAGTGATTCTTATGCCTTGACCTCCCGAGTAGCTGGGATTACAGGTGGGAGTCACCAGGCCCAGCAAATATTTTTTTGGATTGGGTCTTCTAATAGAGATGGAGTTTCACCATTTTGGCAAAGCTGGTCTTGAACTTCTGGCCTCAAGTGATCCACCCACCTTGGCCTCCCAAAGTGCTGGGATTATAGACATGAGCTACCGTGCCTGGCCAAGTTTAGTAATCTTAACATGCACTGAGGATACAGGAAGATGATCTACGAATTCTTGAAGATAAAGGTAAAACATTAAGAATCCATAGAAGTAGTACCTGGGTGCCATTCAATTATTGGAATATGAAGACAATTTAGTAATCCCATTCTCCTTTGACCACTGGCTCTAAGACTAGATCTACTGCAATCTGGAAGCTGCTAAGCCCTAATAATCCCTTATGTAGAAGAGGGAGAGTACATACTGAATTAGGGACATTTTACATTTTGTATGAAACTGTAGCTAGTCACAACATAGTTGTAGTTTGTACCTCTTCACTTTTCTGTCCAAGAAGTTGCCTTTCCACTGAGGCAGAGACAATGCTATGTGTTCCCCAAACTCCATTTCATTTTCCTTAGGTATACCAGATTTCTACATTTCCCAGCCTCTTGTGCAACTGCATTAGGGGAATGTCACTGAATCCTGGACAATAGGATGTGGAATAATATATGCTATTTCCAGGCCTACCATAAAACGTTCCCTTCCCCCTTCCACCACTGTGCGATTGCCTCAATTTCCTTCCCCTTCCACAGTGACCCAAAGGTCATAGTTTTAGGATGGTGACCTTACAGATAGAAGGAGCCTAGCAATTTAAGTGACTGCTTGAAGGAGAGCCACGGAAGAGAGATGACTGACCCACTAAGACTATGATAGGAAACAAACACCTTGTGATTTTTTTTTTTTTTTTTTTTTTTTTTTTTTTTTTTGAGACGGAGTCTTGCTCTGTCGGCCAGGCCGGAGTGCAACGGTGTGATCTTGGCTCACTGCAACCTCTGCCTCCCAGGTTCAAGTGATTCTCCTGCCTCAGCCTCCAAAGTAGCTTGGATTACAGGCACCTACCACCAAGCCGGGCTAATTTTTGTATTATTTAGTAGAGATGGGGTATGGCCACATTGGCCAGGCTGGTCTTGAACTCCTGACCTCAGGTGATTCACCTGCCTCAGCCTCTCAAAGTGTTGGCATTAGAGGTGTGAGCCACTGTGCCCGGCCTCCTTGTGATTTTAAATCACTTAGATTTCAGGATTAATTACAATAGTAGAGCTTGACCTATCCGGACGTAAGTACCAATCATAGCATGTAATAAGACTACGACTATTTTTTTTTTTTTTTTTTTGAGACTGAATCTCGCTCTGTTGCTAAGCCAGAGTGCAGTGGCACGATCCCGGCTCACTGCAACCTCTGCCTCCTGGGTACAAGTGATTATCCTGCCTCAGCCTCCTGAGTAGCTGGGACTACAGGCATGCACCACCAAGCCCAGCTAATTTTTGTATTTTTAGTAGAGACGGGGTTTCACCGTGTTGGCCAGGGTGATCTTGATCTCTTGACCTCGTGATGTGCCCGCCTTGGCCTCTCAGAGTGCTTGGATTACAGGTGTGAGCCACCACACCCAGCCAATAAGACTATTTTTTAAAAAGTAAAAAAGAAGCTACAAAGTATCCACATTGTTCATCACCCATGAACAACAATACCACGAGGATGTGTGTAAGCATATTTGGATGGCAAAGTTCAGATGTGAAACCCATCCTGACACACATGCTTGCATGCACACATACACAACATACATTTAAGTTCCCATGCCATTAAAAGGGGTCTCAGACATCATTCAAAAAATAACTTCCACATTTAAAAGACTGACTTTCTCACTTCGTACTTTGAGAGTTCAAGTGGCTAATCAATTCTTATATGACCAACAATACAAAATTATACCTATAAGCATTGTCTTTTCAAATAACATTTTACTAGAGGATTAAAAAAAGTCTTCAAAGTCAATGTTTCCTTAATTATTAGAGAAATGCAAATTAAAACCACATGCCTGTAGTCCCAGCTACTCAGGAGGCTGCGATGATCCTGGGAGGATTGCTTGAGCCCAGGAGTTTGAGGCTGCAGACAGTTATGATCGCGCCACCATACTCCAGCCTGGATGACAGAGGGAGACACTGTTTCCAAAAAAAAAAGTTAAAAATAAAGAAAAAAACAACAGATATTGGCAAGGATGTGGAGAAAAGGAATGAAGGGAATGCTTATACACTGTTGGTGGGAATGTAAATTAGTTCAACCTTTATGGAAAACAGTATGGAGATTTCTCAAAGAACTAAAAATAGAATTACTATTTGATCCAGCAATTCTACTACTCGGTATGTTCCCAAAGGGAAAAAAAATTATATTAAAAAGATACTTGCACTCATATTTTATCACAGAACTATTCACAATAACAAAAATGTGGAATCAGCCTAAGTGTCCTCAACGAAGGATCGAGTAAAGAAAATGTGGTATCTATGTACCATGGAATACCATAAAAAGAATGAAAACATGTCTTTTGCAGGAATATGAATGGAACTGGAGGCCATTATCCTAAATGAATTAACTCAGAAACAGAAAGTAAAATACCACATGTTATCACTCATAAGTGGGCGCTAAACAAGGGGTACACATGGACATACAGAGTGAAATAACAGACACTGGAGACTCCGAAAGGTAGGAAGGTGGGAGCAGGGTGAGGGCTGAAAAATTGCCTATTGGGTACCATATCACTACTTGGGTGATGGGTATACTAAAAGCTTAGACTTCACCGCTATGAAATATATGCATGTAAGAAAGCTGCACTTGTACCCCCTAGATCTATAAAAATAAAAATTTAATTTAAAAACAAAGTCACTTTTTTTTAGGCCACTTACTAGAGTCCAAAACCAAAGTAAAGCATCACATTTTAGAAAAACCAAATATTTCTAAAGAGATTATTCTATCTATCTGCCACAGAAGTATGAGATCTGCACTTACTACTTAATAGTCTATTGTATTTCTAGGAAATAAGCAATGTTATTATTAATGTCAAATGAGAAGCCTAATTTGCTTAATATGAGACTTGAACTTCAATTCTCCTCTCACACTAAATCTAAGTGCTGTAATTATTCAAATTTGAGTTGGTCTTTGATGGGATTAAAAGGGAATTGATGATGAAAGGCACTGTGCTTTCATGTTTTGTTTTGTTTTTTAGAGATGGGGTCTCACTCTGTTGTTCAGGCTGGTCTCAAAGTCCTAGGCTCAAGCAATCCTCCTGCCTTGGCCTCCCAAAGGGCTGGGATTACACGCATGAGCCACAGAACCCAGCCAGGCATTGTGCTTTAATGATATAAGCTGTAGCAGTATAACAATGGACAAGTTACTAAACCCCAGTTATTTCATCTATAAAATAATAATTTTCACTGATGGTTCTGGTTGTTGTGAGGAATACATAGAACAAGCTGGTACATAAAAACTGCTTAATAAATGCTAACAATCATCATAATCATCATCAATATAGTAAGGAAATTCAGATGTTATTAGTACTGACCATAACTTTGTCATTCACTTTGTATAAGAATGTGAAAAAGAGTGTAAACAATACATTTTATCATTTTGGGCTTTCTTCCTACCCCCTTTAGTAAAATAGGAATATTATAAAGGCATACATGTTAAAGTATCTGAAAATTGTGTTAGGTGTTTTTAAAGTAGAAGCCAGGGAATACATTTCTGAATTAGATTTATCTATATTTCAAAAGAAATTTTCAATTAAATGTTAAAAAAATTAGAGCATGTCATCTTGGAAAAGACATTATAAAATTATGAGGAAAACAGTCTTAAGTAAGTACATATAGGTTTTTCCCCCCATACTTTTAAAAATTGTTGTTTTGGAACTAACTTGTCATTCCTTTGTGTTTGCGTACACACACACATTAGACAGAACACAGGGACTACACTAACACAAACACTGCCAATCAGAGCTCAAGGTAAATGTACTATAAATTATCTTTTCACTAGCTAATCTTAGATCTTTGGGTTCTTGGGAGTATGGTGGAATCACATTTATCAGAAGGTCTCAAGGGACACATAAAGCTTTCAAATACATGAGGATTTGGATAAGGAGGGAATCTGGCAAATAGGGCTTTGAACTTGGCAGTGCAGATTGCACCATCTACAGCACAAATTGACAAAGCATCCTTTCCATCTCTCTTGGTTTATAGCCAGCCAACTAATGTAGCCAAGTCAACACACCAAACAAAAGTGTTATGTTCCAGGCTCAATGAATTTTGAGTTTCAAGAGTGGTTGTCTTTCTTTTCATTTCATCACTTTGCTAGGGTTAGATAAATCTAAGAGTCAAAAACTTAACTATAATCTCACATTCTAAAAAATGCTCAGCTATTATAAAGCCACCCAACTACTTTTCCAAAGGTTTTAAACCTACTAAACATTGCCTACATGCTGCTCAAAAAATATGGAATTCACATGTAGTTACATTATTACAAGACCGCATACAGGTTAAGTGAGCTTCGAATCAACCAAAAATATGCGGTCCCTTCTGGATCTGCTACATATTTGGTAGGCAAATAAATAATTTTAGGTTTATTCCACTCCAACTAAAATATGACAGATGCACCATAGCACTGATTAAAATGTATTGAGAAGTTGGTTATAGACATAGTTTCTATACGCATAAAGCTGCAAATCTAAGCTTGGCTGCCAGCATAGAGTTTCTAGGCAGGCCAAAGACCTGTGGAACTGAAATTTGTCCTTTAAATTAGTATTGCCTAATATAGTCATAAGGGATTTACAAAACCCATAGAATTGCCCACTTTTTAAAAGCTGGAGTGCTGTTAGCTTAAGTATTACTTGGGACTTTAAAAAATCATAAAATGGCCTGTTTTTACTTTATTGTTTTGCTTGAAAAAATCTAATTGGGAAAAAGTAAATCTCACATTTCTGTTGCATTGAAAGGTTTGAGCTTTGTGATTAACAGTATTGGCAACAGATAACAGTGTAAACAGCATTTAATCAAAATGCATTTAAGGTTTCACTTAAGATGCATTTTGCCTGTTCAATATGGTACTAGACATGGATGGAAAAACAGCAGATATTTTTCCAAGCAGGAGGCATGATATTGCTAAAATACTCAGCCTCCATCACAGTATTAATTAGTGCGTTTCACCAACCAAGGCTGTAAGACTTGTAAATGAAATTCTAGAAGGGGCATCAAGCTAGAACAGGATATGGAAGCCAAATGGAAAACATGAACCAATAAAATAAAAAAGCTAAACTAGCTAGAAGTCTAAGTCTAGTCTTTGAAGTCAGTTCAAGTCCTGCATGCTTTAATTCTGATGTAATCTTAAAATGGTGGATACAAACAAGAACTCAGAAACAGCTTTTGTAACTTTTGGACCAACTGCACATGAATCAGTTTGTTGATGGCTATAATGATTACACAGTGGTCTTTGCTGAATTATATCTGAATTAAAACTGTCATTTTCTCTTAGGCTAAAATGTAATAATGAGGACTTACCAACAAGAATAGCCATTCTCCAAACACATACACCCACACACACACTTACAAAAATTTTTACACAGTATGTTACATTTTGTTGATATATCAATTTTTTTGTCTTAACAGCAGTAATGCATAAGCTCTTGCACGCTAGCACATTCTTCCTGTATGACAATGTGTTTGTTCCTTGTTTGTTCTGCCATTTGTCTCATTTCACATTCTAGTTAATGACATGATTGCTCTTCTGTGTGCAAGAATTTTTTCTGAGAAGAAATAATTCTCTTGATTTGAAAAAAAATATATTTCTGGCAGGATGGGAACTTCAAACACATATGGTGTAAAAAGACTACTATGCCCATAATAGTCTTAATGGACAAAAAATTCCTTCAATTAAAATCACAATCCATTAAGTGCATTCTCCTTTTCTGCCAACAAGCCTTAAAATGAATAGTACACACTATGAAAATGTACACTGATTTTTTTGTAACAATCCATTTAAAATCCTCAGATGAAATAAGTGTTACCACTATGTTATAAAGTGTTTTTCTTATGAGCCAAATTATTCTTTTAAAGAAATTTAAGCTATTTTCTTCTTTTGATGATAAACGGAAAAGTTCAGTAAATCAGTACTACTTTAACTTAGAAAGATACATAAAAGCTGAAACAGATTTGATTGAAGATACATAATCCCAGTATAACTTGTAATGAGAATTGAACATGTGGGTTAATATTTCTTTGTAAGATGAATATGTAAATAACAAGTAAGGAGATTCCACTAAGAACTATTCGGTTGGCACTATTGGCTTTAATGGCAAAGACCACGATTACTTTTGCACCAACCTAATACAATTATAAGGAATGGAGTATCCCACATCTATAGTACAGGGTGACTCAATGGCAGCAGTACTGTGTTTAAACCCTAGAAAACAGTCCACAGAAGTAAGAAGAAACAGCCATTGCCACGATTTTCTGGTAAATAACTATAAAATTTCAGTCCCATTACATTATTCAGTGTCCAATAAGTGCTAAGGAAATAAGTAAGACATGTAAACAAAAAATGCAATACTGTTGTTTAGTTCCAAAGCAGATATATATGTACCATGGCAAGACAAAAGAGAAAAAGATCAACTCAGTTGGAGAAGAAAAGGGAAGGGGTCAGGGACAGCTTTACAAAGGAAACAATTTTCAAGTTGGACTTTTGAAAAAATGGGTAGGAGCGCTGCAGGTTAAAGAGGGAAGGAATTCCCTGACAGATGAACCAGTTATGAAACTGCCATAACCCACTTGTGAGCTGTAAGTAATTTATTTTATAATAGTACAGTGGTTCCCAAAGTATGGCCTGTAAACCTCTTATTCAGGGGTTCAATGAGATCAAAACTATTTTCTTTTCTTTTCTTCTTCTTTTTTTTTTTTTGAGTCAGAGTTTTGCCATGTGGGCCAAACTGGTCTTGAGCTCCTGTACTCAAGCCCAGACTATTCTCAAGCTCAGCCTATTCCAGCTATTGTCAAACTCTTCCAAAAAACTGAGGATGGGAGAACACTTCCAAACTTTTATGAAGCCGTCATTATCCTGATACCAAAGCCAGACAAAGGCACCACAAGAATAGAAAACAATAGGCCATATCCTTAATGAATATAGATGCAAAAATTCTCAACAAAATACTAGCAAATCAGGTTTAATTTAACAGCATATTAAAATAATCCTACACTATGATCAAGTGGGATTTATCCCTGGGATATAAGGATCCACCTGCCTCAGGCTCCCAGCACTGGAATTACAGGCGTGAGCCACCATGCCCAGCCAAAACTATTTTCATAATACTACTAAAATATTACTAACAGGGTCTTGCACTGTCACCCAGGCTGGAGTGTAGTGGCACGATCATAGTTCACTATATCCGTGAACTCCTGGGCTCAAGTGATCCTCCTGCCTCAGTCTTCCAAGTAGTTGGGACTACAACTGTGTGTCACCACACATAGTGAACTTTTTATTTTTTGGTGACTGGGTCTTGCTATGTTGCCCAGGCTGATCTCAGACTCCTGGCCTAAAGCAATCCTCCCACCTTGGACTCTCAAAGTGTTGGGATTACAGGCATGAGCCACTATGGCCATCCCCAGTGCACAAGTCTTTAACTTGCTTGGTTAATTTTGTTCCTAAATATTTTATTATTTTTGATGCTATTTTTTGTTAATGGGATTATTTTCTTAATTTCTTTTGGGGACAGTTGTCAGCATATAGAAGGGTAATTGATTTTTGTGTGTTGATTTTGTATCTTGTAACTTTGTCAAATTCATTTATTAGCTCTAATAGTTTTTGTTTGTTCGTTGTTGTTTTGCTGTGTGAAGTGTTCAGGGTTTTCTACATAGAAGATCATGCAAACATACAACTTCACTTCTTTGTTTCCTTCTTGCATGCCTTTTATTTCTTTTTCTTGCCTAATTGTTATGGCTACATCTTCCAATATTATGTTGAATGGAAGTGGTGAGAATGGGCATCCTTGCCTTTCTCCTGATCTTAGAGGGAAAGCTTTCAGTTTTTCCCTGTGAAGTATAATGTTAGTTGTGGGTTTGTCATATTTGATCTTTATTATGTTGAGGTACCTTCCTTCTGTACCTAGTTTATTGCATATTTTTTACATGAAAGGGTGTCAAATTGTGTCAAGTGTTTTTTCTGCATCTATTGAGATGATCATGTGATTTTTAACCTTCATTCTATTAATGTGGTATATCACATTTATGATTTGCATATGTTGAACTATCCTTATATCCCAGGGATAAATCTCACTTGATCATGGTGTAAGATGATTTTAATATGCTGTCAAATCTGGTTTGCTAGTATTTTTGTTGAGAATTTTTGCATCTATGTTCATTAAGGATATTGGCCTATTATTTTCCATTCTTGTGGTACCTTTGTCTGGCTTTGGTATCAGGATAATGATGGCCTCATAAAAGAGTTTGGAAGTGTTCCCCCATTTTCAGTTTTTTGGATGAGTCTGACAATAGCTGGAATTAATTCTCATTTAAATACTTGGTAGAATCACCAGTGAAGGCATAGGTCCCGGGCTTTTTCTGCTATTGTTAGGAGGTTTTGATTACGGATTCAGTCTCCTTGTTATTAGTCTGTTCGGGTTTTCTATTTCTTCATAATTCAGTCTTGTTGGATTGTGTGTTTCTAACTTCAGGAGGCCGAGGTGGGTGGATTGGTCGAGCTCAGGAGTTCAAGATCTGCCTCGGCAATATGGTGAAACCCCATCTCTATAAAAATATATATAAATAAAAATTAGCTGGGTATAGTGGCACATGCCTGTAGTCCCAGCTACATGGGAGGCTGAGGTGGGAGGATTGCTTGAGCCTGGGAGGTGGAGGTTGCAGTGAGCGTTGATTGTGCCACTCTAGCCTGGGTAAGACAGCAAGAATCTGTTTCAAAAAAGAGTTAAAAAAAAAAAAAAAGAATGTGTGTTTTTAGGAATTTATCCATTTCTTCTAGGTTGTACAATTTGTTGATGTATAATTATTCATACTAGTACTTATAATCTTTTTTATTTCTGTGGCATTAGTTGTAATGTCTCCTAAAATTCATATGGAAAAACAAAAGACCTAGAGTAGTCAAAGGAATCTTGAGAAAAAAGACCAAAGCTGGAAGGATATTTCCTGATTTTGAAATATATTACAAAGCTACAATAATTTAAAAGTATGCTACTGGTATAAAGACAGACATTTGGACCAATGGAACATAATAAAGAGCCCAAAAAGAAATACACGCATATATGGTCAATAGGCCTTTGACAAAGGTGCCAAGAATACACACTGGGAAAAGAACAGTTTCTTCAATACATGGTGTTGACAAAAATGGATATCCCAATATAAAAGAATGAATCAGACCCCTATCTTACACCATACACAAAAATCAACCCAAAATGGACTGAATTAAATTGATTGAAATTTCTTTAAAAAAATAATTAATTTGGCTTCTAAGAATTTTACAGTTTAAGTTTACAGTTTTTAGTTTACAGTTTCAGGTCTTATATTTAAAGATTAAATGTAAGAAACTGAAGCCATAAAATTCCTAGAAGAAAACATAGGGGGAATATTTATTGATATTGGTTTTGGCCATTATTTCTTGGATGTGACGCCAAAAGCACAGGCAACAAAGGCAAAAACAGACAAATGAAACTATGTCAAACTAAAACACTTTTACACCACAAAGGAAATAATCAACAGAACAAAAAGTCTAACTATAGAATGGGAGAAAATATTTGCAAGCCATATATCTTATAATGGGCTAACATTCAAAACATATAAGAAATTCCTGCAACTTGGCCAGTTGTGGTGGCTCAGGCCTGTAATTCCAGCACTTTGGGAGGCCGAGGCGGGCAGATCACCAGGTCAGGAGATACAGACCATCCTGCCAACGTGGTGAAACCCTACCTCTACTAAAAATAAAAATAAAATAAAAATTCAAAAATTAGCTGGGCATGGTGGCCCTTGCCTATAATCTCAGCTACTCAGAAGGCTGAGGCACGAGGATCGCTTGAGCCAGGGATTTGGAGGTTGCAGTGAACCCAGATCATGCCACTGCACTCCAGCCTGGAGACAGAGTGAGACTCTGTCTAAAAAAAAAAAAGAAAGAAAGAAAAGAAAAAAGAAAAAAAGAAACTTCCACAAGTCAAAAGAAAATTTGAACTCAAACTGATTTTAAAATGGGCAAAGGGCTTGAATAGACATTTTTCTAAAGAAGGCATATCAATGGTCAACAGTTATCTTAAAAAGGTGCTCAATATCACTAATCACCAGGGAAATGCAAATAAAAACTATAATGAGATATCATTTAATATCTGTTGAGGATGGCTATTATAAAAAAAAAACACAAAAGATAATAAGCATTGGTGAGGATGTGGAGAAATTGGAACCCTTGTTCACTACTTGTGGGAATGTAAAATGGTATACATTATGGAAAACAGTATGGAGGTTCCCCAAAAAATTAAAAATGGAACTACCGTATGATCCAGCAATCCTACTTGTGGGCATATATCTAAAATAATTGAAACCAATATCTTGAAGAGATATCTGCATTCCCATGTTCATTGCAGCATTACTCACAATAGCTAAGATATGAAAAAAACTCAAATGTTCATCAACAGATGAGCAGATAAAGAAAAGGAGGCCAGGCCGGGCGCTCTGGCTCACGCCTGTAATCCCAGCACTTTAGGAGGCTGAGATGGGCGGATCACAAGGTCAGGAGATGAAGACCATCCTGGTTAACATGGTGAAACACCGTCTCTACTAAAAATACAAAAACAAACAAACAAACAAACAAATTAGCTGGGTGTGGCAGCGGGTGCCTGTATTCCCAGCTACTTGGGAGGCTGAGGTGGGAGAATGGCATGAACCCGGGAGGCGGAGCTTGCAGTGAGCCGAGATCGTGCCACTGCACTCCAGCCTGGGCGACAGAGGGAGACTCTGTCTCAAAAAAGTAAAAAACAAACAAACAAACAAACAAACAAACAAACAAAACGAAAAGAAAAGAAAAAAAGGAGGCCAGCCACAGTGGCTCATGCCTATGATCCCAGCACTTTGGGAGGCCAAGGCAGGAAGATCATGAGTCCAGGAGTTTGAGACTACCCTGGGCAAGAAAGAGAGACCCCGTCTCTACAAAAAATACAAAAATTAGCCAGGTGTGGTGGTGCACGCCTGTAGTCCAAGCTATTCAGTCGACTGAGGCAGGGGGACTGCTTGAGCGCAGGAGTTTGAGGCTGGGTGAGATATGATTGTGCCATTGCACTCCTGCCTGGGCAACAGAGAGAGACCCTATCTCAATAAAAAAAATAAAAAATTTAAAAATTTAAAAAAAAAAGAAGAAAGAAAGAAAGAAAGAGAGAAGAAAGATGTGGCTTATTTAGACAATGGAATATTATTTGGCCTTAAAATAGAAGAAAATCCTGCCATGTGTGACAACATGGATGAACCCAGAGGACATTCTGCTAAGTGAAACAGCCAATCACAAGACAAATACTGCATGATTCTATTTATATGTGGTATCTAAAACAGTCAAGCTTATGGGAGCAGAGACTAGAGTGGTGGTTTCCTGGGGCCAGGGGAAGGGATAAATGGAGAGTTGTTCAATGGGTATAAAGTTTTAGTTATGCGAGATGAGTAAGTTCTAGGGATTTACTGCACAATATAGTACCTCTAGTTAACAGTATTGTGCCCTTAAAAATTTAAGAAGGTAGACCTCATATTATATATATACATAAAAGAAACCAGGATACTTTTAGAGGTGGTGGCTATGTCTATACATTTATTGTGATGATAGTTTTATGGGTATATGCATAGGTCCTAACTCATGAAATTGCATACATTAAATATGTACAGTTTTTTGTTTATGTTATGCCTCAATAAATGTCCTTTTTAAGAAGAGTCCTCATTTGTATAATGATGAGCAATAGATAAAGATTTTTTTAAAAGCAAGGAAAAAAAATGCAAAAAAGACCTCAGATTTGAGGTCTGCCAGTTTCACTTAAGCATGTCCAAAAAATTTAACTTTATTAAATATTGACCCTTGAGGACTTACCTTTTTAATATTCTGTGTGGTGAAATGGAAGTACACAGAAAGTATGTCTGCCACATACCAAAGAACAATGGTTATCTCCAGAAAAAGCACTTGTACAATTGTTTGAGTTGCCAGCTGGCCTAGCCATTTGTCTCATGGAACACCATTTTCACTTTAAGGACTTACATATGAATTATAGTTATTCAGACTTGGGTATTTAGCAGACACTTTCTCAAAAATGTACGAAGTGGGACTATCACTTCAAGGAAAACAACAGACAGTATTTTTCTCAGTGATAAAATACAAGCTTATAAGTGAAAATCAGAATTTTGGAAAACATACCTACCATTGTGAATCTGATAGCTTCCCAATACTCAAAGATTTTTCTGATGATATTGGTGGTGATATTAGCTTGTGATTTTTTGATAGTGTACAATGAAACACCAACATTTGGAATACCTGCATAACTCAGTGAACCTTTTATTTTCCCCAAAAGACCAATGATGTTACAAAATCACACATGGATAAAAGATGCATACGAAGAGCAAAACAGATTAACAGATTTTCATATGGCAGAGTATAGAAATTACTAATATGGTTTCAGTTTCCACATTGCAACTAACCTTTAAAAATCTCCTCTTTTTCAAGTGTTGGTATAGTATGAAGAAGAATGTGCATTATTATCTGAGAAGGCTATTAAAATATTCCTCCTTTTTCCAACTACATTTGTGTGAGGTCAGATTTTCTTCATACAGTGTGACCAAAACAAGATGCCATAAGATTGAAAGTAGAAGCAGATCATCTTTCTTGACCAAACATTGAAGTGATTTGCAAAAAGGTATAGCACATACAATTATGTATAGTACATAACACTTGTTAATGATAATAAACAACTATGTTACTGGCTTATGTATTTACTATACTTTTAATCGTTATTTTATAGTATACTCCTACTTATATAAATATTTTACAGTTACCTGTGAAACAGCCTCAGGCAGGTATTCCAGGAAAATACATCGTTATAGAAGATGACAGCTCCATGCATATTGCTGTCCCTGAAGACCTTTCAGTAGGACAAGATGTGAAGGTCAACAGCGGTTATACTAATGATCCTGACTCTGTGTAAGATTAGGTAATGTGTGTGTATGACTTGGTTTTTAACAATAACGTTTTAACAGTAATATAGATATATTTTTTCTGCATATATTTTTTCTATATATATACACATATCTATTTTCTATATATATACACATATATATAGAAAAAAGCTTACAGAATAAAGATATAAAGAAGATATTTTGTATAGCTTATGATGTGTTTGTATTTTAAGCTAAGTGTTATTAGAGAAGAGTCAAAAAGTTCTAAAAAAGTTAAAAGTTTATAAGGTAAAAAGTTACAGTAAGGCTTGCTGTAATCCCAGCAACTGGAGAGGTTGAGGTGGGGAGATTGCTTGAGGCCAGGAATTCAAGTCTGCAGTGAGACATGATCACGCCACTGCACTCTAGCCTGGGTGACCAAGTGAGACACCAACTCAAAAAAAAAAAAAAAAAAAAAAATTACAGTAAGCTAAGGATACTTTACTGTTGAAGAAACTTTTTTTTTGTAAATTTAGTATAGCCTAAGTGTACAGTGTTTATAAAATGTGCAGTAGTGTACAGTAATATCCTAGGCCTTCACACTCACTCGCCACTCACTGACTCACACACAGAGCAACTTCCAGTCCTGCAAGCTCCACTCATGTTAAGTGTCCTATATAGGGGTACTGTTTTATATCTTTTATGCCATATCTGTACCTTTTCTATGTTTATATCCACAAATACTTACCACTGTGTTACAACTGCCTACAGTATTCAGTACAGTAACATGTTGTACAGGTTTGTAGCCTAGGGGCAATAGGCTATACCATATACCCTAGGCATGTAGTAGCCTATACCATCTAGGTTTGTATAAGTACATTTTGTGATATTTGCATAATGACAAAATCACCTAAGGATTCATTCTCAAAATGTATCTCTATTGTTAAGTGACACAAGACTGTATTTGCCTGTCTCCATTCACTTAGCATAATGTTTTTTGAGGTTCACATATGTTGTATCATGTATCAGGAATTTGTCATTTTTATTGCAGAATGGTATTCTCTTCTATACATGTGCAACATTTTATTTATTCACCAGTTGATTGACATTTGTGTAGTATACACATTTTAACTATTAAGAATAATGCTGTTACAAACATCAACATACAAATCTTTGTATTTCATTTTAAAAAATGAAAATATGGTTTCATTTTTAAAAATGAAAATATGGTTTCTTTTTTTTGGATAAATTCCTAGGAGCAGAATTGCTAAGTAGTATGGTAAATATATATTTAACTTATAAAAAAACTGCGAACTTTTCCAAATGGCTGTTATATTCCCACTAGAAATGTATGGGAGTTCCAGTTTCTCCACATCCTTGCCAACATTTGTTATCGTCTTTTTGATTATAGCAATTCTAGTGAGTGTAAGGAGGTATTTCATTGTAGTTTTCATTTGCATTTCCCTAATGACTAATGATGTTGAGTATCTTTCCATGTTCTTATTGGCTATTCCTGTATGTTGTTTAGTGAAACATTTAGTCAAATATTTTGCTCATTTTTAAATTGGATTTTTCTTATTGAATTTTAAAAGTTCTTTATATAGTCTAGATACAAGTTATTTGGGAGATATATAATTTGGCCATATGTTGTCCAAGTCTGTGGCTTGTCTTTTCATCTACTTAATGAAAACAAACTGTCTTTAAAAGCACAAATTTTTTAAAATTTTATAAAGTATAATTTATCAATGTATTTTTATTGATATTTTAGTTGATTTGATATCAAGAAAAATTTATTTATCCCAGGGTCACAAAGATTTTTCTCCTGCATTCTTTCAAAATTTTTATCTCTTACATTTAGGAATATGATCTATTCTGGGGAAAATTTTGTGTTTCATGTAAGATAATTTCCTCACTGAATTGCCTTGGTGCCCTTGTTGAAAAATCAGTTGACAATAAACATATGGACTTAACTATAAACTCCTAATTTTTTCACATTGATCTCTATGTCTGTCCTGATGTCAATACCACACTGTCTTAATTACCAACGTATTTTGAAATTGAGAAGTGTAAGTCCTCCAACTTTGTTCTTATAAAAATCATTTTGCCATGTATCCTTTGCTTTTCCTAAGCTAAATTTTAGGATCAGCTTGTCAATTTCTACAAAAACCTAGGGGATTTTGATATGGATTGTGTTGAATCCATTGATGTATTTCAGGAAAACAGACAACTTAACAATATTCAGTCTTCCAGTTCCTGATATGAAATGTATTTCCCTTTATTTAGATCTTCTTTAATATTTATCCGCAATGTTTTGCAGTTTGCAGTGTGCAAGTCTTGCACTTCCTTTGTTAAATTTACTCTTAATTCATTTTCATGCTATTGTGAATAGAATTGTATTCAATGTGCCCAGTTTAGTTTCTTTATTGCTGGTATATGGAAATACAGTATTGATTTTTTAATACTGATCCAGAATTCTGTGACCTTCTTGAATTTATTTATTAGATCTAGTAGTTTTGGTGGATTTCTTGGCAAGAGGGAATATCCTTGCATTGATCCTAATCTTAGGGTGAAGCTTTTGGTCTTCCATCATTAAGTATAAATGTTAGCTGTGGTTTTTTTGTAGAGGCCTTTTATTAGGTTGAATTATTTCAAGGTTTATTAATAAGCATTAGTTTTTTTTCAAATGCTTCTTTGTCTACTGAAAGGATCATGTGGCTTTTGTCCTTTATTAGTATAGTGGTTTACATTAAATGATTTTTGGATATTAAACTGACCTTGTATCCAATTTGCTTTTAAGGTTCTTGGATGTGACTAGTGTTTTACTTTAATTTGGGAATGTTTTTGGCCATTGTATCTTCAAGTATTTTTATTGCACATTTCTTTCCCTGCCCCCATGCTGTGGTTCCTTTTATGCAACACATTTTATGCTTGATGGTGTCCCTTGGTTCTCTGAAGGTCTGTTCATTTATTTTCATTCTTTTTCCTTTCTGTTATTCAGACTGGGTAATCTCTATTCATCTATCTCCAAGTTCTTTTTGCCAGCCCACATCTGCTGTTGTACTTATGTAATGAATTTTTCATTTCAGTTATTGTATTTTCAAACTCTAGAATTTCAATTTTAAAAAATTTCTTTTTACTGTTATTTATTTAATGAACTCTTGCCACCACATTTTATTTTAGTTAAATATGATTTCCTTTAGTTATTTAAACATATTTATAATAGCTGATTTGAGATCTGTCTATAAGATCTAATATGAGGCCCCCTGAGACAGTTTCTATTGCCTGCTTTTCTTCCTGTGTATGGGTCACACTTTCCTATTTATTTGCATGTCTTGTGTTTATTTTTTGTTTAAAACTGGACATTTTAAGCCAGGTATGGTGGCTTATACCTGTAATTCCAGCACTTTTGGAGACTGAGGTGAGACGATCACTTGAGCCCCGGAGTTCAAGACCAGCCTGGGCAACACAGGGAGACCCAATCTCTACAAAAATATAAAAAATAAAAATTAGATGGAGGTGGTGGCATATACCTGTGGTCCCAGCTAGTTGGGAGTCTAAGATGGGAAGATTGCTTAAGCCTGGGAGGTCAAGGTTATAGTGAGCTGTGATTGCACTGTTGCACTCCAATCTGGGTGACAGGGCAAGGCTCTATCTCAAAAAACAAACAAACAAACAAACAAACAACAACAACAAACTGGATATTTAAGATAATATGTGGTAGTATTTCTGGATTCTGATTCACCTCCCATCCTAGGTAGTTATTGTAGTTTTGTTATTTATTTCAGTGACTTGCTTAGACTAATTCTATAGTCTGTCTTCCCTACATTGTATAGCAACTTATGTCTTTGCACAGTTGTTTTATTCATTTTCTTTATGTTTAAGTCTTGTTTCCTAGGGATCATCTCTGGGTTAGCACAGCTTAGTGGTCAGTCAATGATTAGTCAGAATTTACACTTAAACACCCTGAGCTGGAGCTTCTGGGGCGGTTGAACACATGGAGGTGCTGCAAGGCTGGCATATCCAGTGAGGGCATAGAAGCTCCCTGTCCCTTCCCACACTCCTTGCTAGATCCATCTCCTTTAGAATTTAAGAAATGAGAGAATCTAACACGAATGATTCCATCTTGTTTCTAACCTCATAGGCTAAATTGGTTTTTGTATTATTCTAGTGTGAAGACCATAAGAGAAATTTAGCTAAAATTTTGAGGTAAGGAAAACTGACCACCCTCCTTGTTCAGAGACTGAAGTCACATTCATAAAACAAGGTTAGAATTATGGTAGAGTCCTGAAATTTGCTAAAGAATAAGCATAGTTAAACGATAATCTGCCATGGCTTAGCTTGCTTCTCTACAGTCTGCTTACTGCCCCAGAGTCATATAACTGGAGGTCACAAGATTTGTAACTTCCCCAACTGCTCCTATAGATAACATCACTATTGTGAAACCTAAAGAACTAGTCTTTGAGATATTTTTCAGATTTAGCATTTGGGCAGACCAAGAGATGAGTCCTGAGGGGATATCCCTTCTTGGGAACTGACTCAGCTGTGCAAAGACAGTTTAGACACTCCTCTAATTTCATCCCCAGCTAATCAATTGTTTCAGTTCCCCAGACCTCTGCTAACCAGAGCACTCCTAATAACCTTAGCCTTTGAATTTTTGGGCAGGCAGATTTGAGAAATTTCTTCTGTTCCCCTTGCTTGGCTGGCCCTATGATTATTAAACTCTTTCTTTGCTGCAACACTTGCTGTTCTCAGTGAATTGGGTTCTTTTCAGGCAAGCAGACAAGAATAACTCACTCGGCTGTTACATGAGGAAATGCAAACTAACAAGAAAATGGTGAAATATTCAATCTCTTGGTATTGTTATCTGTAATAACTGAAATGAAAAGAGAGTGAATATATTTGGGTTGATGGAGGACCCATAGCTCACTATTGAACAATCATCTATAGCTTTATGTGATCTAGACACCCAGGAGATTAATCATGAGGGAGAAGCCTGGCTGCTGGATTGTAAAGTATGTCTACCCTTTAGGGAGGAGGACTGCCCAATTCCCCTGTAAATGCCAAGTAGAACACCCTAGTTGAAATAGCTGATATTCTCAAATGAAAGCCATGTGGCACTGGCTTTATAACGACCAGGATATTCACCTGCTGAAAATGCCCATTACTCAAGTCATAGTAAATGCTATAACTAAGGGGCTGCTTTTGCATGGATAGCCTATGTGATCTTACTGCTGCAAAATTGAGCAACAGACTAGGAAGCCTTACTGAATTTGCTGGCTCAGTTTCCCCTCAATGGTCTTACAGATGCTAATTAAAACATTAGATTAATTAACAAAAGAATGAGAAAAGGCAGAGGGGAAAGTCAAAGGAATCTTCTGAACTAACAACGTAGAAATTTTAAAATGGTTTTTAAGAAACAGGTGAATATAGCAAACATTGATGGGTACAAAACAAAGATGAGAAAGAAAGGGGACAGCCAAGAGACCTGTCCAGTCAGAGTGGAAATCTTTAAGTGGTTGTTACGATATTGGATGAATAAAATGAACATTGATAGGGTTAAAACAAAGGTCTTACAACAACATTATGGAAGGTTGGTCAGGCTAAAGGAATGTCCAGCTGGTTCCCTAACATCAAATCCATTCTATTACCACATATGAAGAAATTTTAAAAGGCAGAGGGCAAAGATGACAAGGAGAAACTTGACCCCAAATGGCTTAGGGCGATGCTTAAGCAGATAAGTCAATATGAAGACACAAAGGTCAGGGTCTCCTGGCTCAAACCCCTGATGGGGATCCAAAGCCTTTTGCCCGTGAGTGGGAAAATAGGTCAGGGGGTGAAGAAGAGAAGTTTCTGGGACTCCTTGATATGGGAGCCCCACGTATTATGGTACTGAAACCCATTTGTGAAGCCCTAATACAAGCTACAATTGGATTGAGAGGCTGGACAACCAAAATGAGTGATTGAGGCATAAGTCTCTGAATTTATCAAATCACTGAAGTTCGCTGAGCCAGCTTGAGGGTGCACCCGGGAAAACATGAGTCAGACATATCTGTGGCTCTTTTTTCCAAAGAGGTTCTCAGGAGATTTAGTATTTATACATTTTCCTTAAAAATAGTGCCTTGTAAATTTACATTTTAGGTAAGTTAAGGTGAATATTTGAAGAAAAAGAGATACAGGAAGTAGCCGTCTCTGGGAGGGGTAAAGGAATGAGTAATCTCATCTTATTTTTGTTCTGTACCTGGAAAGATAAGCTAGTATTGAACATTATCAGTGTGGAGTCTGATAAATTAAGTTTAGCCTAAAGCTGCCTCCTTGCATATTTTAAGCTCAGCCTAAAGGTTTCTTCGTACATAGTAAACTGAAACCTTAACTGCATGAGAACACAGACTAACCTACTCTTGTGCCGATCACTGAGTTTTCGCCAATTGATGGTGGCCAACTGTTCAAACCGTGTTCAAATAAGGCAAACGCTGAGCTGTAACCAATCCAGTGGTTTCTGTACCTCACTTCTGTTTTCAGTAGGTCACCTGCCTTTTTCTGTCAATATATTTTCATCATGTAGCTGCACTGGGGTTTCTCTGAGCCTACCTGGATTCAGGAGGTTGCCTGATTCGTGAATCATTCTTTGCACAATTAAATTCTGTTAAATTTAATTTGTCTAAGGTTTTTCTTTTAACAAGTCTTTTGACAGGTTTGGTTTCTGTCTAGCCCTTAGGAAAGAAGGTGGTTAGCAAGAGAAGGGGTAGAATGAGGTGTGTCTGTTAACTCAACTTCCAAGGTTTCTCTGAGGTTCCTTTGGCCAGGAAGAGGTCCATTCAGTCAGTTAGGGGCTTAGAATTGTATTTCTCATGATGCAGAATCATAAGGGTTGACAGGCTTCAGGTGCAAGTTTGGATGAAAATTGGAATGTTTAAACAGGTTTTATGTAAGGAAGTTGTCTCCTATACCTGAATGTTATATGAAAATGGGTATTATGTCATACTGGGGAACATTTCCCCTTCCTACTATTGTTAAATCCAAAAACTGCTGAAGTTCCAGTGAAGGCTGTGGTTAGGAATGAAAGGGTTGATGAGCTGAAGGTGAAAGTTTGGAGAAAAACTAGTGTGTCTGAACAGGCTTTATGTGAAGTTATTGTAAGAGTGGATTCCTCAAAGAAAGATGGGCTTGAACTCCTTTTCTCTTTCTGGCGTATGCTCTCTCACCATGTGCCTTCTGCCAACATTATGATGCAGCAAAAAGACCCCTTCAAGATGAGGCCCCTCAGTCTTGGACTTCCCACTCTGCAGAATCATGAGCCAAATAAATCTGTGTTCATTATAAGTGACCCAGTCTGTGGTGTTCCATTATACCAGCGCAAAATCAACTAAGACAGAGGATATTGACGTAAATCAGAGCAGAGAATAAAAACAATATGATTATGATGCTTTGAAAAAGAATGAGTGGGCAGCAAACACACAGTAATCACAATTCATCTTCTAGGCAGGAACTGTGAAGACACGATGCTAGATACTGAATCTACTCCATGGGAAAAATTCCCTGTCCCTAGTTCTCTGAGGCCCTTGGCTTTACCTTCAGGGAAAATGTTTATCTATTGTTCTCTAAGCCAAGTTTGAGGTTAGCATTGAAGAGTGGGCCTCTTTGGGGACTGTACAAATTTCATTACCTGCTTTTTGATCATGTAAATTTGGGAGCCCTGTGATTATTTCAGAGATTGAAAAATTACACGTATTTTTATGCCAGGTTTGTGGTGTTGCTGGGAATACATTCTATCACAATTTTAGTAAGCTTCAAGTCTATTTACTACCAGTCAGTTCCATGTCAAAATCTCTTCTGGTCATAGTTCTTAAGGCTGCGAAGTCTCTTATTTTTCACATTTGTGTTTAGCTCAGTTCTCTCTCTATCATTTAACGGTGGCTATTTTAAGGTAATCTAAAACAATAGGCTAGATTAGGATGGCAACACCTTTACTTTGACCTTTATTACTGGGCTACCATTGTCCAGATGAAAGGTCTTACTGATAAACTTTTGTAAAAGGCAATGACCAAAGGCTCAGCTTTACAGAGAATAGCTGCAATTGTCTTTCCCAACTTTGAGGCTTCTAATTATTAGATTTTACACCAATTTTAACTGCAAGCCACAGTCAAAGAGTGTGCCTCCCTTGGTTGAGTTGTATTCTCTTCCATTTCTACTTGTAAACTGGTTAATGCTTGACTGATTTATCTTCATCGTATCTTACTAAAAGCAGAAACAGGCAACCAACACACAAACACACACCAACATTCTTTTTTTTAACCTCTTCCTTTACAAAGCTATGGGCTTACTAGTCTCATGGTCTGCCTTCCAAATTATCACAAGTAACAGTTTTACCAAATATTTTGTCATAGTATTACAAAGGTCACCATCTTCACCTTTTTTAAATTTTTATTTTTAGAGACAGGATCTCACTTTGTCACCCAGGCTAGAGTACAGTGGCACAACCACAGTTCGCTGCAGCCTCGACCTCCCAGGCTCAAGCAATCCTCCCACCTCAGCCACCCAAAGTAGCTGGGATTACAGGTGGTACGCTACCATGCCTGGCTAGTTTTTTTATTATTATTATTTTTTGTAGAGACAGGTTTCACTATGTTGTCCAGGCTAGTCTTGAGTTCCTAGACTCAAGCAATCCTTCTGCCTCAGCCTCCCAAAGTGCTGGGATTAAAGGCATGAGCCATGACACCCAGTCTGGCCACCACCTTTCTAGCTTGCAATTATCTGTTGCCTTACTGCCCACTGACTGACTGCTTAATCAATGCCACATATTTTAGGTTTTTGTTCTTCTGGTAGTTCCCTACTCCTGCAGGTAATTTTTGCATAGTTAAGGTATAGGATAAGCTGCTGTAACAAAAGGCACACAAATAAAGTGACTCAGACAAGAGAGGGATTTGTTTTTATCTCACATAGCAGTCCAGTGTGCGGCAGCTTTCTTTCATGAGGTCTTCCAGAGACCCAGGCTCCGTAATTCCTTAGATGCTCCATCTACTCCATCTACATAGTGAAAGGTTGCCAGCCAGCATCATAATTATGACCCAGCTTACAGAAAGGGAAAAGAAAGAAAATGGTTGGCGAGCATTTTCATTTATTTAAAAGTATTGAATGGATATCATACACTTCTCTTCACAACCCCTAAGCCTGAACTTGGTCAGATGGCTGTATCTACCTGCGAGGTAGATTGGGAAATGACAGTTAACTCCAGTTAGGTCACCATGGGCACAACGAAAACTTGGGATTCCATTACTAAAAGGAGTAAGAGTAGAAAATATGTTGGGAAACACATTTTCTGTCACTGTTACAATGGCGGTAAGGAGGGAGAGTACCACTTACTATTATCATGTACTGTTGAATTTTTTTTTTTTCTAGAACAGTAACTATTTTAGGGCCAGGCAATACCCTAAGTATTTGACTCTGTAAAAGGAAATAGTATAGAAGTTGAATTCTTTTTTTTTTTTTTTTTTTTGAGACAGAGTCTTGCTCTGTTGCCCAGGCTGGAGGGCAGTGGCACGATCTTGGCTCACTGCAACCTCCGCCTCCTGGTTGAAACGATTCTCCTGCCTCAGCCTCCTGAGTAGCTGGGACTATAGGCATGAGCCACCACGCCCAGCTAATTTTTGTATTTTTAGTAGAGATGGGGTTTCACCATGTTGGCCAGGATGGTTTCGATCTCCTGACCTCGTGATCCACCTGCCTTGGCCTCCCAAAGTGCTGGGATTATAGGCGTGAACTACCACACCCAACTGAATTATTCTTCTCAGAAAAATTTGATCTAAGACTCTAATTCAAAATATAAAAATAAGTGCTCATTGAAAAATAGACCAAAACTCTATAGACAGTTATACATTAAAAAGCTTTAATGTTATAAACTCATAGAATCACATAATATTGAGCTAAAAAAGGACCCTGAGTTCTTTATTAAAAAAATAAAATAAACTGTGGCTTAAAGGGGTTAAATAAATGGCCCCAAATCAGAAAGGCAGCAACAGATCCAGGACCAGAATCAAATTTTTCTTTTCTTTTCTCTTTTTTCTTTTCTTTTCTTTTTTCTTTTCTGAGACAGGGTCTTGCTCTGTCATCCATGCTGGAGTGCAGTGGCATGATCATAGCTCACTGTAACCCTGAACTCCTGGGCTTAAGTGATCCTCCCACCTCAGCCTCCAGAGTAGCTAGGACTTTAGGTACTCAACACTGCTCTTAGCTAATTTTTAAAATTTTTGTAGAGACAGCGTCTCACTATGTTGCCCAGGCTAGTCTCAAACTCCTGGGCTCAAGCTATCCTCCCACCTGGGCCTCCCAAAGTGCTGGGATTATAGGTGTGAGTCACGGTGCCTGGTTCAGAACCAAATTCTACTGAATCATTGGATATATAGCATCTATTTTTTGAGGCAGAAATTTCACTGTAATTCTAGAGAGTATGCCAATTTAAAAAGAAAACGCAATTTTTTCCAGATTATGTACTATTAAGTAATTTTCAATTATATGACAAATGATGAACATACACATTTAAGAAGTATAACATAAATTGGCCGGGCATGGTGGCTCACATCTGTAATCCCAACACTTTGGGAGGCCGACGTGGGCAGATCATGAGGTCAGAAGATCGAAACCGTCCTGGCTAACATGGTGAAACCCCATCTCTACTAAAAATACAAAAAATTAGCCTGGCATGGTGGCACACACCTGTAATCCCAACACTCGGGAGACTGAGGCAGGAGAATCACTTGAACCCAAGGGGCAGAGGTTGCAGTGAGCCGAGATGACATCACTGCCCTCCAGCCTGGGAAACAGAGTGAGATTCCATCTCAAAAAAAAAAAAAAGAAAGAAAAAGAAATATAACATAAATTAATTTATGCCTTTAATACTAAATTTGCTTATTTTAAAAAATTATATACAAGCTGAATCTGATTCAACTGGCCACATTACTTTTGGATTATTTCACCATTGTATTTATTTCAAAATATACTTATTTCACTGATGTTTGGTTGGTTTAAAAAAACTTCTTAAAACATACTTATTTACTTCAAATAATAATGTAAACACACAAAGTATGAGCTCAATTTACCGTTTTGAAGAATATAAGTTGATACAGTATACCTAGTACTTTCTGGGGTTGTCTTGTTGTTGTTGTTGTTTTGACAGGGTTTCCAGGCTGGAGTGCAGTGGCATGATCATGGCTCACTGTAACCTCGACCCCCCAGGCTCAAGCAATCCTCTCACTGCAGCCTCCTGAGTAATGGGGACTACAGGCATGTGCCACCATGCCAGGTAACTTTTTGTATTTTTTCTAGAGAAGATGTTTCACCTTGTTTCCCCAGTTGGTCTCCAACTCCTGGGCTCAAGCAATCCACCTGTCTTAGCTTCCCCAGAGTGCTGAGATTATAGGTGTGGGCCACTGCACCTAGCCTTGTCTGTTTTTAAATCCTAGGAACATTCCAAAAGGGAGCTGTCTTTCTTCAAGAGAATTTATAATATCAAGCAGCACATCATATGCAAAAATATGATACTATTATAATTTATTTGCTTATTTATTTATACACACCCAAATCAGATTTAAGGGCACTTTTAAGATTACCTAAAATATAGTTTATGTTACACTAAGTGTAAATAGAAAACTTATTTTAAGTTTTATTAATTCAACAAACATTGGCTGAGCATCTCTGTTAGGCATTATGTTTTCAAAGATTATGTAAAAGGAAATAAATTATTCAAGGGGCTTTAGTATAGATACTCACTAAAACAAATGAGTCATCACTGATTTAGAAGACACTGTTGGTAGTTTTACGGAGCTAGCAGGTATGATACTTTTAAAAGTATATGATATAGAATTAGAATCTAAAGATTCCATTATCATCAGAGATTTCAAAGAATACAACATAAAAATGTCCAAAAGTCCAAAGCAGTGGTTTTCAACTAAAGACGATGTAGCAAAATATCTAAATATATTTTGAGTTGCCACAACTGGAGAGGTGCTACTGGCATAATGGGTAAGAGGTCGGGGACGTTGTTAAACATCCTACAATGCACAGCACAGTCCTCCACAATAAATAGTTATCTGGCCAAAAATGTCACTAATGCTGAGGTTGAGAAATGCCAGCCTAAAGTGATTTAATGTGATTCAAGAAGTATTAATGTATTATCTTAGAGACATAACACAGATATGAAAAATGATGTAGATAGGACAAAAGTTTCACACTTCACACAAAATTCCATATTACTATATATGTATAATTATAAAGACTATTAATGGCACTTTTTTATGAATAGCATTATATTGAACTTTCTTAGATGAGCAGTGATTTTTACCTTGCTGGAATTTTATAGTGGAGCTATTTCCTTCATCTTTTTCAACAAATATTTAACATACATCTATTTTAAATGTTCTATATAAGGTGATAGAATGGAAAGCCAAATAACAACTGTATTAGGGTATACACACATATAATTTAAAAGTTACAATCATTGTGACTAACGCTGTATTACAGAACAGTGAACAAGACAGTGATAGGACAAAAGAGGATAACTTCTGTAGTTATTTGGGGCATCTGTAGTAAGGGAAGAATACCAAAGATAGCTTCCCAGAAGAACAAATGCCTGATCCGAATGTCTCAGAAGATAGTGTGTCCGGAATTGGTTCCTTCCGGTGAGTTCTTGGTCTCGCTGACTTCAAGAATGAAGCCGCGGACCCTCACAGTGAGTGTTACAGTTCTTAAAGATGGTGTGTCTGGAGTTTGTTCCTTCAGATGTTCAGATGTGTCTGGAGTTTCTTTCTTCCGGTGGGTTTGTGGTCTCGCTGACTTCAGGAGTGAAGTTGCAGACCTTCACAGTGAGTGTTACAGCTCTTAAAGGTGGCACGTCCAGAGTTGTTTGTTTCTCCTGGTGGGTTCGTGGTCTCGCTGACTTCAGGAATGAAGCCACAGACCCTCGTGGTGAGTGTTACAGCTCATAAAGGGAGCGAGGACCCAAAGAGTGAGCAGCAATAAGATTTATTGTGAAGCGCGAAAGAACAAAGCTTCCACAGCATGGAAAGGGATCCAAGAGGGTAGCCACTGCTGGCTCGGGTGGCCAGCTTTTATTCCCTTATTTGGCCCCGCACACATCTTGCTGATTGATTCATTTTACAGAGAGCTGATTGGTCCATTTTGCAGCGTGCTGATTGGTGCATTTACAATCCTTTAGCTAGAAACAGAGCACTGATTGGTGCATTTTTACAGAGTGCTGATTGGTGCGTTTACAATCCTTTAGCTAGACACAGAGTGTTGATTGGTGCATTTACAATCCTTTAGGTAGACACAGAGCACTGATTGGTGCATTTACAATCCTTTAGCTAGACAGAGAGCACTGATTGCTGTGTTTTTACAGAGTGCTGATTGGTGCATATACAATCCTTTAGCTAGACAGAAAAGTTGTCCAAGTCCCCACTCGACCCAGGAAGTCCAGCTGGCTTCACCTCTCAATAGGGGGGCCTTATATGTATATCTTGCTAAAGGAAGAACTTCTATTTTACTAATAACAGGTTTACCAATCATCTCAATGAAGTATTTAGAGAAGGGAATTTCACAAGGTTTACATTTTAGAAAGATCACTCAGGATGGTTGTAAAGTGGACAGGCAGGAGAAAGAGATACTAATTAGGACCCATATCCAAGGTGATAAGGCTCTGGAATAAGACAGTCATCCAATAATGAAGGGGAAAAAGGAGAAGATGCATTGAAGAAATGTTAAGAAAAACTGGTAGAACTACAGATGATACTTCATGGGCACATTAATACAAGGAAATTGCCTCTGGTGGCATAAACTGGGATGAGCCCATGCTGTGGGATGCTTTTAGGGTAGGCTAAAAAGGAATATGTAAATATTTATGATACAAAATTACCATCAATTTAAAATGTATATATAACACAAAACTTTAAATTATTAAATTAACCTTTTTTTTTTCTTTTTTTTGGAGACAGGGTCTTGCTCTGTCACCCAGGCTGGTGGGCAGTGGCATGATCATAGTTCACTGTAACCTCAAACTCCTGGGTTCAAGTGAGTCTCCTGCCTCAGCCTCCCAAATAGCTGGGACTACACACATGCACCACTACACCCAGCTAATATTTCCATTTTTTTGTAGATATGGGTTCTCACTATGTTGTCCAGGCTGGTCTTAAACTCCTAGCTTCAAGCAATCCTCCTGTCTTAGCCCCCCAAAGCACTTGGATTATAGGCATGAGCCACAATGCCTGGCCTCTTAATTTTATCTTAAGCACAAAACTGACTACAAAATACTTTAAAAATACAGGTATCAAACTTCAGGGCCCAAGTAAAGAATATGGAGGTCATCATTACCATCCTCACAACAAGAAAAATGCCGAAAAAACTGAAAATCAACAACTCTTCTTGGATCCATCAAAGAATTATGGTAATAGAGCAAACTGCTGCCACTAAAACTGGAGATAGACGGGCAGATACAGACAATTACAGCTTAGTGGGAGCAGAAGCCTGCAGCTGCAGCCACTATCTGGAGGAATACTTGAAACTGTAATTAACAAATTTCTGGAGGCTTAGTGTCGACTAACTTGAGAATTAAAGACTCTGAGGAAGTCCAGTCTTGGGGCGCATCCATACTTTCTTGAGTTTTACCTACAGGAGGCCCATCAGGTTCTCCCGTGAAGATCAGAGAAAAGTCCTCATCTGCTCTGGCAGAGGGAGGAATAAAGTCACCATTTTGAAACACACCAAGAGTTTTCTATTCTTAACAAGGCCTGACTCAAGGGAAACTATTGTACCGGAACCTAACAGAAGAGGGTTTTACCAAAGCCCTAACAACCTAGGGGAAGGGAAATAAATACCCAACTTAGTTTCAATAAAACACTGAGAACCTAATCATGGAACTATAAAATGCTTTCCCCTCCTCCCGCCCTACCACCACATCAATAGGTCTGTTGTATAATAACAGAGATTTTAGCTAAGAGAACTTCAAGTCTCAGGCACTGTATCAAAGAGTCTCTATGAAAAGCCCAAAACAACAGGGGAGAGAAAAACAAAGGCATAGAGGAAATTTCAGCCTCTAATGCCACAGCTACAGCAAACAGTAAATACAGCCTAACTCCTAGCCAGAAAAACATGAAATTTTACACTTAAGACCTATTGACCTCATATCCGTTTATCTAATACATCATGTCTTACTTCCAAGAAAAAAATTACAAGGCATGCAAAAAGGCAAAAAACAGTCTGAAGAGACAAAGCAAGCATCAGAACCAGACTCAGATAAGACAGAGTTATTGGAATTATCAGAACAGAAAGTTAAAATGACTATGATTCACATGCTACAAGCTCTAATTTAAAAATTAGATAACATACAAGAACAGATGGGCAGTGTAAGCACAGAGAGGGAAAGTCTAAGAAAAAAATCAAATAGAAATGAAGAATGCTATTGATGGGGTCATCAACAGACTACATACAGCTGAGGAAAAAATAACTGCACTTGAAGAGAGATCAATAAAAACTTCCAGAACTGAAATGCAAAGAGAAAATAGAATGAAGAAGACAGAATAGAATATCCAAGAACTGTGGGACAAAAAAGGTGGGGGGGAGGGTAAATATATATAATAGAAATACCAGAAGGAAAAGAAAGAAAGGAAGAGAATAAATATTTGAAGTAATAACGACTAAGGATTTTCCAAAATTAATGATAGACATCAAACCACAGATCCAGGAAGTTTTGAGAACACCAAGTAGGATAATGCCAAAAAAATCTATACCTAGGAATAGCATATTTCTATTTGCAGAAAATCAAAGACAAAGAGAAAACCTTCAAAGAAGCCAGAGGGTAGCAGTGGAAACAATTACCTATAGAGGAGCAAAGATAAGAATTACATCTGATTTATCTTCAGAAACCATGCAAGCAAGAGGAGAGTAGAGTGAAATATTTTAAGTGTTGAAAGGAAAAAAAAAAACCCACTAACCTAGAATTCTGTGTTCTATGAAATTATCATTTAAAAGTAAAGGAGAAATAAAGACTTTTTAAGGCAAACAAAATCAAAGGAATTTGTTTCCAGTAGATCTGCCTTGCAAGGAATGTTAAAAGTAGTTCTTCAGAGAGAAGGAAAATTATATAGGTCAGAAATGCAGACCTATAAAAAGAAAGAAAAAGCATCAGAAAAGGAATAAAGGAAAAAGGTAAAATAATATGTTTTATTTTTTTCATTCTTAACTGATCTAACAGATAACAGTTTGTTCAAAATAGTAATAGCAACAATGTGTTCAGTGAATATAGCTTATGGATAAGAGAAATGAATGACAACATTGCGATAAGGGGGAGGAGGGAGAGATTGGGAACACTCTGTTATAAGGTACTTGCACTACCCTTGAAGCACTATCGTGTCATTTGAAGGTGGACTTTTATTAGTAGTAAATATAAATTGCAAACTCTAGGGCAATGAATAAGAAAAATTTAAAAGGTATAATTGATATGCTAAGAGAGGAGAGAAAATGAAATCATATAAAATGCTCAATTAAAACCAGAGAAGACAGCACAAGAGTAGAAGTCAGAAGAAAAGGAAACTTCATGGCCACTACACTACAGGGTATGTGGCACTGTAGGAGCACAGGAAACTACAGGGTTCCAATGATTAGATAACAAACAAACAAACACTACTGAAAGCCCACTGCTTTAGAAGAAAAAAATGATCTCTGAAGTAGATCTCGTAATAGTTTACCCATTTAAAATATCTAACTCTTCAGATAATCTGGAGTGGCAGTTTCTGCTTTGAAAATGCTTTCTGGGATTATACAAAACTGGAAGTCCAGGGCTTCCAATGTGGTGATCTAGGTCATACCTCAGAGCTCTTGAGTCACAAGGCTCCCAGATGATTCTCCCAGGTCATTTCTTACACACTCTCCTTTTCTTCCAGGAAAAGTATAGGAGGGTATATGTCTGGGTTCTCTTTGCCACAGTATAGTTCCAGTTAATAAGGTGGCTTTTACCTTTTGACACTTTTCTTGCTGCCATAACAGTTTATTTCGAACAGTGGTTTATGGCACGGCACATTGCATCAGAATCACTTCAGGTGTCTGTTAAAGAGTGAGATTCCTGGGTCCAGCCCAAGAACTACTGAATGCGACACTCAGGGAGGGGGCTCGGGAATGCACATTGCTAGCAAATGTCACAAGTAAGTCTTAAGCACACTATAGTCTGAGAACCACTGCTTTAATATATAGTTCCTGGCAGGGCATGGTGGCTTATGCCTGTAATCCCATCACTTTGGGAAGCCTAAGCAGGCAGATCCCTTGATGTCAGGAGTTTGAGACCAGCCTGGCTGACGTGGCAAAACCCTGTCTCTACTAAAATACAAAAATTAGCCAGGCGTGATGGCGCATGCCTGTAGTCCCAGCTACTCGGGAGGCTGAGGCAGGAGAATCGCTTGAACCCAGGGGGCAGAGGTTGCAGTGAGCCAAGATCGTGTTAATGTACTCCAGCCTGGGCAACAGAGTGAGACGCCATCTCTACTACTACTACTACTACTACTAATAATAATAATAACATAGTTCCTTTAGAGTTGGGGATGGGGTAGGGAAGGCTCTTCTTTTATGTTTTGGGTCAATTTACCACTTGGAATATTTGTCCCCTAATCACCTGCTGAATACATCTGTTAACCAAATACAGTAAATGCTCAAGGAATATTTGTTGAAAGGTGACTTGAGGAACATAGCATTATACTTCCTTAATGACTGTGATAAGCAAAACATTTTGGTTCTTCAAACCTAGATAGTAGTTGTTTTATTCTAAATAAGTTAAACAATTCTTATAGTCTTGTATGTCATGTGTACAGAATAGCTATAATTTTAAAACTGCAAGAGTAAGACAAGCCAAATTTTCTTTATTTATCCATCTGGATAATTGAGAATCAAACTTTATTTAGATGTTAGGCTTGTTCTGATACAGACCTTCAAAAAAACAAATCACTGGAGCTTCTCATGTCAGCAAAATCTGGTTTAAAGAATTCCTGCAAAGTAAAAACAAATGGATGAAAATATAAACATCTATATAAAAAATATAAGTGCAAATATAAATGCAAAACAACAAAAAACTTTCATAGAGTTTCTTAATATGCTTTGGCTGTGTCCCCATCCAAATCTCGTTTTGTAGTTCCCATAATTCCCACATGTCATGGGAGGGACCCAGTGGGAGGTAACTGAATCATGGGGGTGGTTACCCTCAGGCTGTTCTCATGATAGTGAGTGAGTTCTCGTGAGATCTGATGGTTTTATAAGGGTCTTTCCCCACTTTTGCTTGGCACTTCTGTCTCCTGCTGCCTCTTGAAGAAGGACATGTTTGCTTCCCCTTCAGCCATGATTGTAAGTTTCCTGAGGTTTCTCCAGCCACATGGAACTGTGAGTCAATTAAACCTCTTTCCTTTATAAATTACCCAATCTCAGGTATTTCTTCATAGCAGCATGAGAACGGAATAATACAGCTGTCATAGGGATCAAAAAGTGAGCAGGGGTGTCAGCAAATGTTAGGGGGACTATGAGGCTGGCCTGAGGGGTGGAGAAATGGGCAAAAGAATGTAGAGGCTAGGGTAAGCTAGAAGAGAAAAACAATGAGTAGCCTAAGAACATTAAGGCCTACTCATCAAACCTCCCAAGAACCAGAAAACTAAGGATGTTAAGAAACCAAGAAGCTAATCTACAAGGCAAAAGATAAAAGAAACAGGACATTTAACTTGGTTCTTCAAGTATTAGGTCAATGAATTACACGTTGTACTACATTATACTACTAGACTACTTTGTAAGGCTTTCTTAAACTCTAACACTAGTATCCAATCAAAACTGTATAATCACCTCAGAATCTGCATGGGAGAAGGGCCCTCAATTTTTAGTGTTTTTGCTGTTGTTGTTGTTGTTTTTGGGGTTTTTTTGTTGTTGTTTTTTTTTAATTTTAAGCTCCTTCTAATATTCCCAGCTTAGAAAATCTTGGGAAAACTGAACTACAGCCCATTCTTCCATATATGTTCTTTGCAGAAGAGAACAGACAAGGAGTAAATAAAAGCAATACATGATTACTCTCCAGAGGCCTTACTTCTTAGGAGACTGTGCCATTCAAAAGGGAGGCAAGGCTTTCCTCCCCATCGATTTATTAGTGGGACATGTTATATGTGTGGTATGCTGTGTGTATGTGCATGCGTGCATGTACATGAATGAGTGTATTAAGAGGACATGTGTGGGACCAACCAACATTCAGACTATGACATACCTTGAGCCTATCAGCAGCAGGATGGAAACACTCACATGAATGCTGTCACTCTGGAAAAGACATGAAGTTTTATGTATATATGTTAGTCTTTCTTCCGTAGCAGAGGAGAGGAATCGAGACAGAGAGAAGCAGGATTCACACACATGGAGAAATTCTCCTGAGTTGGGGGGCAGAACAGGGTGGAGGGGTCAGTCCTCCCCGCTTCCTCCCTGTACATTCTGAATGGCCAGGTGAGAGGCAGAACTCCAACAAAAAGAAAGAAAGAACTGAAGATAGACTACACTGGGAACTCACTCTGGCTGCTGTGGGCAGACATATTCTTTTTCAAAGACATAGTTGAAGCACTAGCCTTAAAATTTGTGAGAGGTTGCAAGCCTGCATGAAAATAAAAGAGATAAGAAAAACAGTAAAGTAAATATTGGCAAAGTCTTCTAAAATTAATCTGTGATAAAAGACAAAAAAGTAACCTTGTAGGCAAAAAGCAAAAATTACCTGCAAACAACTTTTTTTCTAGTTCTTCTTGGATCTTAAGAAGAATTCTCTCCTGTTCTAAGGCTTCTATATACTTTGAGTAGCACCAGGTTGGCTAAAAAAACAATTTTCAAAGTTAATTCTGAAATGTTTGCCTTAGGAAATAAACTGAAGGTAAGATGTCTTCTATCAGCCTCTTCATTTAAATTTGTATTAAAGTATAACACACATAAAGAAAAGTGCACATCACAAGTTTATAATGATATGAATTTTCACCAACTGAATGTGCCCAGGTCACCTTTTAACTGGGTACCACAAATTATTATCAACCTACCTTAGTCCATTTTCATACAAATATTTATGATACAGTAAGTGTATTTTCTTCCATAGCCTTGACAAAATATTTAAATTCCCTGGTTCGAAGGGAGGAGATGGGGTGGGAACGTGAGGGTGGTGATATTCTATTTCTCAGTGAATCAATGTTAACAAAAGCTTTACAGATATCTTGACAGCTATTCAGTCATCTTTATATATTCAATTTGATATTAAATTTAGTGCTTAGGAAAGATCTCTATATATTCCATTTGACGTAAATCAAGTTTTAGGGGGAGAGTAATTTTGCATTTGGATTCATTATAATTCTTCAATGTGCAAAATCTATTTAAAACAAATGCATATACAGTGAGCCCTTCACATCCACAGCTTCTGCATCTTCAGATTCAACCCAATTGCAGATCAAAAATATTTTTTAAAATCAACAAAACATAATACAAATAAAATATATAGTATAACTATATGCATAGCATTTACTTATGCTATAGTATAATACTTAGGTAATATGTGTAATCTAGAGGTGATTCAAAGTATATGGGAGGATGTGGATAGGTTATATGCAAATACCATGTTGCTTTATATCAGGGACTTGAGCATCTTCAGATTTTGAAATCTGCAGGTAGTCTTGGAACCACCCCACAGTGGATACTGAGGAACAACTGTATAGGGTATCTACATTTACAAAATGTCAGTGTATTATTACTTTACAAATTGCTAAAGTAATTCAACATGTATACTTTAAACAGAAGTCATAATAAGCTACATTTATATTTATAAAATATCTTTGGTTTCTAAAAATTTTTTAGTTTCTTACAAAAGTCTTGAATATGACAAGATAGCATCATCATCATCATCATCATCATCATCATCATCATCATCCCTTACTCGCTCTCTCTTTTAACAGATAAGGTAAGTGGCTCAAAGGAAATTATGTGATTATATCCAGGTTTCGGGGTTAATACTGACTTGTGATAAAACAAAGATTAGAAGCCTGTTACCTCACGACTGTAATCCTAGCACTTTGGGAGGCTAAGGTGGGAGGACTGCACAAGTCCAGGAGTTTGAGACCAGCCTGGGAAATATGGCGAAACCTTATATCTACAAAAAATACAAAAAAATTAGCCAGGCATGGTGGTGTGCGCCTGTAGTCCCAGTTACTTGGGAGACTGAAGTAAGGATTCCTTGAGCCTAGGAAGTTGAGGTTGCAAAGAGCCCTTACACCCTTTAACCTGCAAAGAGTTACTGTACCACTGCACTCCGGCCTGGGTGACAGAGCAAGACCCTGCCTCAAAAAAAAAAAAAAAAAGAAGAAGAAGAAACCTAGTATCTCTAACTGGACATTTCCCCCTTTCACACACTGTGTTTCTAAAATTTAATGCTAGTCATTTGCTAATGAATGGTATTATTTACTAGGTATCATAGGCTTTTAGATATCTCTTTTAGTATACAGTTCCACAAAATTGGATATTTCTCTTCTCTCAATAATAGCTTCATAGTTGGCCAGTTATCTTAGCTGGGTAACTGAACTTACTTGACATTCCTAAATGCCAAAAAGATTGTTTCTTGAGTTAGTATTATCCCAAGATACAAATGCTTTCAATACAAGTCATCAAAAATAGACATAAGTTAAACATATGAAATTTCAGGGAAGTAACAGTAATGTACTAGTTATAAATGTAAATGTGAACACAGACACCATAATGTATTGGTTGGTGGTCATGTATGGTTAATTTTATGACTACTTCAAAAAACTAAAAATTTGAGACTAAGCATTTGACATTCTTCTGTCATTTTTTAACCCAAGAATACAACATCCTATATATATTCCATCTTGTTCTCTCTATTATACCGTATCTGTCTTATTTTCTTTTCCAACAAGGTGATCATTTCAACTTCTGCAATTTAAGTCTTCCTCATGTATCTCAAGAAGTTATTTTTCTTTATTAAACTATCTGGGATTGGCTGAAATTTTAACGCTCTCTGAAGGCTCAAAGAAACTCCCTTCAATCTCTCCTACTATTATAATTGTAGGCTTATTTTCAAACAAACACATTTCTAGTACTGTACAATGACTGAGTTGCTGCATTCCACTATCCAGTGCTCTAGAGGGGAAATGAGGTCTGCACCATCTTGCATGCTTACCTGTCGGCCATATGGTTGGAGGCCTAGGAAGGAATCACTGAGTAGAGCAGTTTTGATAGCAGGCACTGAAGTATTTGCATATTGTTTGATTCCATCCTGTAATTATATTAAATTAAATTATTCCCCAAAAAAGATAATGCTATGTTAATATAAAATTATGGTTAAGGAGTTGTAACATCATACAACACAATATTTCATAGTGAGTGCTGCACTTGAGGTTTCATCAAGTCAATATCACTAATGTGACAGTCTCCTGCTTTGATCTTTAATTTTATTTCATACTAATATAAAAATGCTTTAAAATAAATGAGAGAAATGATTAAGTTGAATGTAAAAATCATTCCCAAATTCTGGAATCCAAGAAAAACCACTATAAACATTTTCATGAACATCCATCCATATTTCTCACTAGGGAAAATGTGTAGATTCACAATTTTAATCTTTATATTTTATTATATAAATTTTATACAAATAGAATCTAACTATATTTGCTCTTTTTAAATCTGCCTTTTCATGTAGAATATGTTGTGAAAATGTGAAAATATAGAACTGGAATGTACGCTGGGCCTTTGTATTATTTACCATTGTTTATCTGCTGTAGAACAGTGTCTGCCACATAGTATGCACTCAAATAATTTGCTGAATGATGAAATTAATAAATTACATCACCATTTTCAGTGGATGAATGATCTTATGCACTAAAAGGTTTGCTGAATGATAAAATGAATATAATCACTTTCAACAGATAATATTCTAGGAAAAGGGTGTTTCATAGATAATTTAATTAGCAACACTCATTAGAAATTTAGGTCGTGTTCTTACTCAGAAACAGAAAGTCAAAAACCACATGTTCTCACTTGTAAGTGGGAGCTAAATGATAGGTACACACAGACATACAGAGTAGAGTAACAGACACTGGTGACTCCAAAAGTTGGGAGGGTGGGAGGCAAGTGAAGGATGAAATACAACCTGTTGGGTACAACATACACTATTTGGGTGATGAGTATACTTCAAAGCCTAGACTTTACCACACACAACATACCCATGTAACACAACTGCACTTGTACTCCTAAATCTATACAAATAAAAAATTAATTAAATTCTTTAAAAAAAGAAAAAAATAACTTACCCAAATTTAAGAGAAAAACACATTTGAAGTAATTATAACAAAAAAGAACCATGTATAATTGCATTTCATTTAATACAAATCTTTAAGGAAAAAAGCCAACAGATGAGTAAAGAAGAGATACCACAGAAGCTTCCCCAAAGAGGAAATGCTACTGCTTAACAAAAATGGATAATTTTTTCAATATCCCTACTAATCAAAGCCATGAAAATAAGAACAACATTTCATGCCTTTCAAATTAGTCTTTAAAAATAATATGAGAGTTTCAACGTATGAATTTTGAGGAACACAAATATGTAGTCCATACCAACTACTTTTCATTTCTAGAACTTCATTATCTGAAACAGAAGCTCTGTACCCATTAAATAATAATTCCTCATTGCCTTCTATCCCTAGACCCTGGCAACCTCTATTCTACTTTCTGTTTCTATGAATTTGACTATTTTAGGTACCTCATCTGGCAAGATGGCTGAATAGGAACAGCTCAGGTCTGCAGCTCCCAGCGAGACCAACACAGAAGGAGGGTGATTTCTGCATTTCCTCCTGAGGTACCGGTTCATCTCATTGGGACTGGTTAGAGAGTGGGTACAGCCCATGGAGTGTGAGCAGAAGCAGGGTGGGGTGTTGCCTCACCTGGGAAGTGCAAGGGGTTGGGGAACTCCCTCCCCTAGCCAAGGGAAGCCATGAGGGACTGTGCCGTAAGGAACGATGCACTCCAGCCCAGATACTATGCTTTTCCCACGGTCTTTGCAACCCGCAGGCCAGGAGATTCCCTTGGATGCCTATGCCACCAGAGCCCTGGGTTTCAAGCACAAAAGTAGGCAGCCATTTGGGCAGACACCGAGCTTTTTTTGTATCCCAGTGGAGCCTGGAACCCTAGTGAGACAGAGCCATTCACTCCCCTGGAAAGGGGGCTGAAGCCAGGGAGCCAAGGGGTCTCACTCAGTGGGTCCCATCCCCAAGGACCCCAGCAAGCTAAGATCCTCTGGCTTGAAATTCTCGCTGCCAGCACAGCAGTGTGAAGTCAACCTGGGACCTAATGGAGCTGAAAAACACAGCGCAAGAACTTCATGAAGCATACACAAATATCAATAGCCAGACTGATCAAACGGAAAAATGGATTGAAGATCAACTTCATGAAAACTCGTGAAGACAAGATTAGAGAAAAAGAATGAAAAGGAACAAACAAAGCCTCCAAGAAATATGGGACTATGTGAAAAGACCAAATCTACATTTGATTGGTGTACCTGAAAGTGACAGGGAGAATGGAACCAAGTTGGAAAAAACACTTCAGGATATTATCCAGGAGAATTTCCCCAACCTAGCAAGACAGGCCAACATTCAAATTCAGGAAATACAGAGAATGCCACTAAGATACTCCTCGAGAAGAACAACCCCAAGATATGTAATCATCAGATTCTCCAAGGTTGAAATGAAGGAAAAAATGTTGGGGGCAGCCAGAGACAAAGGTCAGAATACCTAAAAAGGGAAGCCCATCAGACTAACAGTGGATCTCTTGGCAGAAACCCTGTAGGGTAAGCCAGGAGAGAGTGGGGGCTAATATTCAACATCCTTAAAGAAAAGAATTTTCAACTCAGAATTTCATATCCAGCCAAACTAAGCTTCATAAGTGAAGGCGAAATAATCCTTTACAGACAAACAAATGCTGAGGGATTGTGTGACCACCAGGCTTGCCTTACAAGAGCTCCTGAAGGAAGCACTAAATATAGAAAGGAAAAACTGGTAACAGTCACTGCAAAAACACACCAAAATACAAAGACCAATGACACTATGAAGAAATTGCATCAAGTAATGTGAAAAATAATCAGCTAGCATCATGATGACAGGATCAAATTCACACATAACAATATTAACCTTATGTAAATAGGCTAAATGCCCCAATTAAAAGACACGAACTGGCAAATTGGATAAAGAGTCAAGACCCATCAGTGCGCTGTATCCAGGAGACCCATCTCATGTGCATAGGCTCAAAATAAAGGAATGCTGGTATATTTACCAAGAAAATGGAAAGCAAAAAAAAGCAGGGGTAGAAATCCTAGTCTCTGATAAAACAGACTTTAAACCAACAAAGATCAAAAAAGACAAAGAAGGGCATTACATAATGGTAAAGGGATCAATGCAACAAGAAGAGCTAACTATCCTAAATATCCTAAATATATGTGCACCCAATACAGGAGATTCATAAAGCAAGTTCTTAGAGACCTACAAAGAGACTTAGACTCCCACACAATAATAATGGGAGACTTTAATACTCACCTGTCAATATTAGACAGATCAATGAGACAGAAAATTAACAAGGATATTCAGGATTGAACTCAGCTCTGGACCAAGTGGACTTAATAGACATCTACAGAACTCTCCACCCCAAATCAACAGAATATACATTCTTCTCAGCATCACGTAACACTTATTCTAAAATCAACAACATAATTGGAAGTAAAATACTCCTCAGCGAATGCAAAATAACAGAAATCATAACAAACAGTCTCTCAGACCACAGTGCAATCAAACTAGAACTCAGGATTAAGAAACTCACTTAAAACTGCACAACTACATGGAAACTGAACAACCTGCTCCTGAATGACTATTGGGTAAATAACAAAATTAAGGCAGAAATAAATAAGTTCTTTGAAATCAATTAGAACAAAGACACAATGTACCAGAATCTCGGGGACACAGCTAAAACAGTGTTAACAGGGAAGTTTATAGCACTAAATTCCCACATCAGAAAATGGGAAAGATCTAAAATCGATACCCTAACATCACAATTAAAAGAACTAGAGAAGAAAGAACAAACAAATTCAAAAGCTAGCGGCAAATAAGAAATAACAAAGA
Organism: Theropithecus gelada; assembly: GCF_003255815.1. Taxonomy (NCBI): domain Eukaryota; kingdom Metazoa; phylum Chordata; class Mammalia; order Primates; family Cercopithecidae; genus Theropithecus; species Theropithecus gelada. The sequence goes on from NC_037676.1 coordinate 102,276,728, forward strand.
TCAGAGCAAAACTAAAGGAGATACAGAAACCAAAAACCCTTCAAAAAATCACTGAATCCAGGAGTTGGTTTTTTGAAAAGATTAACAAAATAGACCACTACCCAGACTAATAAAGAAGAAAAGACAGAAGAATCAAATAGACACAATAAAAAAATGATAAAGGGGATATCACCACAGATCCCACAGAAATACAAACTACCATCAGAGAATACTATAAATACCTCTATGCAAATAAACTAGAAAATCTAGAAGAAATGGATATATTCACAGACATATACACCCTCCCAAGACTAAATCAGGAAGAAGTTGAGTCCCTGAATAGACCAATAACAAGTTCTGAAATTGAGGCGTAATTAGTCACCTACCAACTAAAAAAAGCCTAGGACCAGATGAATTCACAGCCAAATTCTACCAGAGGTACAAAGAGGAGCTGGTACCATTCCTTCTGAAACTATTCCAAGCAATAGAAAAAGAGGGACCCTCCCTAACTCATTTTATGAGGCCAGCGTCATCCTGATACCAAAACCTGGCAGATGCACAACAAAAAAGAAAATTTTAGGCCAATATCCCTGATGAACATCAATGCAAAAATCCTCAATAAAACATTTGCAAGCTGAATCCAGCAGTACATCAAAAAGCTTATCCACCACAATCAAGTTGGCTTCATCCCTGGGATGCAAGGCTGGTTCAACATATGCAAATCAATAAACGTAATCCATCACATAAACAGACCCAATAACAAAAACCACATGATTATCTAAATAGATGCAGAAAAGGCCTTTGATAAAATTCAACACCCCTTCATGCTAAAAACACTCAATAAACTAGGTATTGATGGAACATATCTCAAAATAATATGGTCAATTTATGAAAAACCCATAGCCAATATCATACTGAATGGGCAAAAGCTGAAAGGATTCCCTTTGAAAACCAGCACAAGACAAGGATGCCCTCTTTCACCATTCCTATTCAACATAGTACTGAAAGATCTGGTCAGGGCAATCAGGTAAGAGAAAGAAATAAAGGGTATTCAAATAGGAAGAGAGGAAGTCAAATTGTCTCTGTTTGCAGATGACATGATTGTATATTTAGAAAACCCCATCGTCTCAGCCCAAAAATTCCTTAAGCTGATAAGCAACTTCAGCAAAGTCTCAGAATACAAAATCAATGTGCAAAAACTCACAAGCATTCCTCCACAACAATAATAGACAGAGAGCCAAATCATGAGTGAACTCCCATTCACAATTGCTACAAAGAAAATAAAATACCTAGAAATCCAACTTACAAGGGATCTGAAGAACCTCTTTAAGGAGAACTACAAACCAATGCTCAAGGAAATAAGAAAGGACACAAACAAATGGAAAAACATTTCAGGCTTATGAATAGGAAGAACCAATATCGTGGGATGGGAAGAATCAATATCACAAAAATGGCCATACTGCCCAAAGTAATTTATAGATTCAATGCTATTCCCATCAAGCTACCATTGACTTTCTTCACAGAGCTAGAAAAAACTACTTTAAACTTCATATGGAACCAAAAGAGAGCCCATAGAGCCAAGACAATCCTCAGCAAAAAGAACAAAGATGGAGGCATCACACTACCTGACTTCAAACTATACTACATGACTACAGTAACAAAAACAGCATGGTACTCATACAAAAACAGATATATAGACCAATGGAACAAAACAGAAGCCTCAGAAATAACACCACACATCTATAAACATCTGATCTTTGACAAATCTGACAAAAACAAGCAATAGGGAATCCTTTCCCTATTATTAAATAGGGAATAGGATTCCCTATTTAATAAATGGTGTTGGGAAAACTGACTAGCCATGTGCAGAAAACTGAAACTGGACCCCTTTCTTAAACCTTATACAAAAATTAACTCAAGATGGATTAAAAAGTTAAACATAAAACCAAAAACCATTAAAAACCCTAGAAGAAAACCTAGGCAATACCACTCAGGACATAGGCATGGGCAAAGACTTCATGACTAAAACACCAAAAGCAACTGCAACAAAAGCCAAAATAGACAAGTGGGATCTAATTAAACTAAAGAACTTCTGCACAGCAAAAGAAACTATTATCAGAGGGAACAGGCAACCTACAGATTGGGAGAAAATGTATGCAATCTATCCATCTGACAGAGATCTAATATCCAGAATCTACAAGGAACTTAAACAAATTTACAGGGAAAAAACAAACAATCCCATCAAAAAGTGGGCAAAGGATATGAACAGACACTTCTAAAAATAAGACATTTACGTGACCAACAAACATATGAAAAATAGTTAATCATTACTGGTCATTAGAGAAATAAAAATCAAAACCACAATGAGATACCATCTAACACCAGTTAGAATGGCGATCGTTAAAAAGTCAGGAAATAGGCCAGGCATGGTGGCTCACACCTGTAATCCCAGCACTCTGGGAGGCCAAAGAGGGTGGATCACGAGGTCAGGAGATCGAGATCATCCTGGCTAACACGGTGAAACCCTGTCTCTACTAAAAATATAAAGAATTAGATGGGTGTGGTGGCAGGCGCCTGTAGTCCCAGCTACTCAGGAGGCTGAGGCAGGGGAATGGTGTGAACTTGAGAGGTGGAGCTTGCAGTGAGCGGAGACTGTGCCACTGCACTCCAGCCTGGGTGACTAGCAAGACTCCATCTCAAAAAAAAAAAAAAAAAGTCAGGAAATAACAGATGCTAGAGAGGATGTAGAGAAACAGGAACACTTTTACACTGTTGGTGGAAGTGTAAATTAGTTCAACCATTGTGGAAGACAGTATGGCGATTCCTCAAGGATCTAGAACCAGAAATACCATTTGACCCAGCAATCCCATTACTGGCTATAGACCCAAAGGATTATAAATCATTCTACTATAAAGACACATGCACATGTATGTTTATTGCAGCACTATTCACAATAGCAAAGACTTGGAACCAACCCAAATGCCCATCAATGACAGACTGGATTAAGAAAATGTGGCACATATACACCATGGAATACTATGCAGCCATAAAAAAGGATGAGTTCATGTCCTTTGTAGGGACATGGAAGAAGCTGGAAACCATCATTCTCAGCAAACTAACACAGGAACAGAAAACCAAATACCACATGTTCTCACTCATAAGTGGGAGTCGAACAATGAGAACACATGGACACAGGGAGGGGAACATCACACACCAGGGCCTGTCAGGGGTGGGGGCAAGGGGAGAGAGAGCATTAGGACAAATACCTAATGCATGTGGGGCTTAAAACCTAGATGACATGGCCAGGCACGGTGGCTCATGCCTTAATCCCAGCACTTTGGGAGACCAAGGCGGGTGAATCACTAGGTCAGGAGGTCGAGACCAGCCTGGCCAACATGGTGAAACTCCATTTCTACTAAAAATTGAAAAAATTAGCTGGGCAAACTGGCGGGCGCCTGTAATCCCAGCTACTTGGGAGGCTGAGGCAGAAGAATAGCTTGAACCTGGGAGGCAGAGGTTGGAGTGAGCCGAGATCACACCACTGCACTCCAGCCCAGGCGACAGAGTGAGACTCCATCTCAAAAAAAACCCCCAAAAAACCAAAAAACAAAAACACAAAAAACAAAAAAACCCAGATGATGGGTTGATGGGTTCAGCAAACTACCATGGCACATATATACCTGTGTAACAAACCCGCACATTATGTACATGTATCCCAGAAATTAAAGTATAATAAAAAATGCATATTAACAAAAGTGTAGCAAAATCGGTATTTTCTGCCAATTTAGATTGTAGATCATTTTAAATTGGCATACACTTTTTAATAGAATAATTTGTATCTTGTCTGATCTTTGAAGCTAAGCAGAATGGAACCTGGTTACTACTCGCATGAGAGAGTAATTTGTAAATGTATTGAATGCCTTAAAATGGTTATACCCTTTCAGCAGTAATTACAGATTGAAATGTATAGTTTCATGAAGTAACCCAAAACTTTGGTGGTGGGCTGGGGTTGGGGAGGAGTGATTTTACCCAACAAGATCAATATTACAACAGCATAAAAAACACTGAGATACAAATGTTTAGATTTAAACATTTGGTTAAATAACCCATGGCCATAACCCTTCCATGGAACATTATCTAGTCATAAAATGCTGTATTCACAAAGAATGTTTAATGTAGAAAATGGTTATGATACAACAGTAATGAGAAAAAAAAAGATTAAAACTGCATATAACGAATGGATATAAGACCGGGTGCAGTTGCTCATGTCTGTAATCCCAGCACTTTGTGAGGCCAAGGTGGGTGGGTCACTTGAGGTCAGGAGTTCGAGACCAGCCTGGCCAACATGGCGAAACCCCATCTCTACTAAAAATACAAAAATTAGCCAGGTGTGGCGCTGGGTGCCTGTCATCTCGGCTACTTGGGAGTCTGAGGCAGAAGAATTGCTTGAACCTGAGAGGCAGAGGTTGCAGTGAGCTGAGATCATGCCACTGCACTCCAGCTTGAATGACAGAGCAAGACTCTGTCTAAAAAAAAAAAAAAAGGAAGGATATAATTATGTAAAACAAAAATAAAACCCTATGCATTAAAAAAAAGTCCCAAAGGCCAGGTGCCGTGGTTCACGCCTGTAATTCCAGTACTTTGGGAGGCCAAGGTGGGCAGATTACTTGAGGTCAAGAGTTTGAGACCAGCCTAGCTAACATGGTGAAACTCCGCCTCTACAAAAAATAACAAAAATTAGCCAGGTGTGGTGGCATGCACCTGTAATCCCAGCTACTTAGGAGGCTGAGGCAGGAGAATCGCTTGATCACGGGAGGTGGAAGTTGCAGTGAGCTGAGATTATGCCATGGCACTGGATGATAGAGTGAGACTCCGTCTCAAAAAAAAAAAAAAAAAGCCCCAAAGAAAAGACATTAAAATGTAGTCACTATGCATAGATGGTATTAAGAAAATAATAATATATTGGCATTCAATTAGGAACTTGTAATATTAAGATTATTCTATATTGTTGAACCAGCATCTGATAAATCTGTTTGCAGTGGTGACAGAATTTTAAAAGTACCTATTTTTTCTTATTACTAATAACCCTTAATTAACCTGGTAATGTTATCAACAACACAGTTCACTCTTGCTTTAATAATGGAAACCCTGTATTTTATTTCTCAATTTCCTGTGTAGCTGGCTAGGGTTATATTATATTCTGTAAAGGACAAGATATTTTGCCAGTGTGGCACAAATTTGAGAAGACCCAAGGCCTATTTCATAGGATGAACCTGTCCATGACTTTTTATATCCAGATGATAGTGTATATTGCCATTAAAATAATTAGATGACCAAAAAAAAAGGGTCATTTTCAACTTTTACTATTATAAGTGATGCTGTGTATATACATATTTGTGCATGTTTATGATTCTCTTATTTATTTATTTATTTATTTATTTATTTATTTATTTATTTTTAAATTATTTGTAGAGATGAGGTCTTGCTATGTTGCCCAGGCTGGTCTCCAACCCCTGGGCTCAAGCGATCCTCCTGCCCTGGCTTGCCAAAGTGCTGGGATTACAGGTGTGAGCTACCGCACCCAGTTGATTCTCTCCTTTAGAATAAATTTCTGGAAGCATATTTGCTGATTAAAAAGAATGAACATCACAGGGCGCCGTGGCTCACACCTGTAATCCAAGCACTTTGGGAGGCTGAGGTGGACAGATCACTGGAAGTCAAGAGTTGGCAACCAGCCTGGCCAACATGGTGAAACCCTGTCTACTAAAAATACAAAAATTAGCCTGGCATAGTGGCGTGTGCCTATAGTCCCAGCTACTAAGGAGGCTGAGGCATAAAAATCACTTGAACCTGGGAAGCAGAGGTTGCAATGAGCTGAGATTGCACCACTGCACTCCAGCCTGGGTGACACAGCGAGACTCCATTGCAAGAAATAAAATAAAATAAAATAAAAAGAATAAACGTACTTTTTATGGCAGACTGAGCAGACTAATACAATATGATACCATTTATGTAAGTTAAAATACATAAAAAATAGTATTCTGTATTGTTTATGAATGCATCCATATGCATGAAACACTGTTTTTAAAAAGAGCTGGACAAATATATCCTAGGTATAGGGAGGGTTATAGAACTCAGGGCTGAGGTTACTAGATCTTACTCTATTTGCAATGTTTTATTTCTAATGGGAAAAAGAAAAATAAGGCAAAATGTTAAAAGTGTTTATTCTGGCCTACACAAATAAATGTGAGTGTTCATTATATTATTTTTGTGTCTTTTGGTGTCTTTTACATTTATTTTTAAAAATAAAATAGGCATAAGCTTATAAATAAGATGAAACATGTTATTTGGGAGCAATTACCCCTTCTTAATTAAAACAGATAAATATAAAGAGAGAAAGAGAACAATGAATGAATGAATGAATGAATGAATGAATGAATGGATAGATAGTAGACAAACAGGGAGGCTGGCCAATTTGTGACTCATTTACACATTTCACAATGTATCATTCTGTAATTTTTTTTTTTTTTTTAGACGGAATCTTGCTCTGTCACCCAGGCTGGAGTGCAGGGGCATAATCTTGGCTCACTGCAACCTCTGCCTCCCGAGTACAAGCAATTCTCCTGCCTCAGCCTCCCAAGTAGCTGGGACTACAGGCGCATGCTTCCACGCCCAGCTAATTTTTTTTTTTTTGGTATTTTAGTAGAGATGGGGTTTCACTGTGTTGCCCAGGCTGGTTGTGAACTCCTGAGCTCAGGTAATCCACCCGCCTTGGCCTCCCAAAGTGCTGGGATTACAAGCGTAAGGCACCGTGCCCAGCCCATTCTGTAATTTTAATATTGAAAATGCTGCCCCTGCCAGTACATAATATTTGTTCATTCATTTCCTGATTTATTCAATAAACAATTATTAATAATTAAGCATGTGCTGGACACTAGTGTAAGGGCTTATAAAACATGGATGAATAAGGCAGATACTATCATTGAGGATCTTAGTCCAATGAAGGTGACAGACGTAAAAACTTAATCACAGGACTATATAAAGCATGTTCTACAAGCGGGAGGAACGTTATTGCAGTGGATGCAAGTTGCTTGTGTTGCCACAGAAAGTCAAGGAAGCCTTCACTTAGAAGAGATGACATTTGAAATGAATTTAGAGGAATTCCAAAAGTCTGAAGCTTCTGACTGAAGGCTTAAAATCCACTAATATCTGTATTCCATAACTTCTCTCTATATATCCCCAGACAAAATTATTCTATAATTCACACATATCACATACCTTTTAAAAGTCTGATAAAACCCAAAATGAGTCTTGTCTCACCTTTCCAGATTTTTCGTCTTCTAGGACTGCCAATTTTTTTTTCTGCTTATTATATTCTTGTCTTCTTTCTAAAACACTCATAATATTTTCATCTGTTAAATTCTTCCTAAACTCACAGAACTGAGGCCAGAATTTAAACAGAACCCCAAAAATTGTCATCTGTATAAAAAAAGTCTCAGATTACAATTTTATACAAATGTACCAATTTAAACTCTATTCACCATAATAACAGATTAACTATTCTATCTTTAATATATACCATGTTTGCTCCAACTTATTGTCTCCAGACATCTTGGTATAGTTTTGCTCAGCACATGCTTATTATCAATGGTTTTTATTACCAATGAGAAGTCTTTCTTTAAAAAAAAAAACATACACTAAATACACTTAAAAGTCACTTTATTCTTTATGTTTCCCTAACCAATTGATTGTATTAATAAAGAATCCATTAGGTCTTTTAAAATAAGAAATTTATGTTTTCTTTTAAAACATATACTAGTTGATCTGCCATACACTCTGCTGTTTTATGCAAGTATTCCAAATATCCAGTTCATCAAGGGAACTCCCCCCTCCCTCTTTTCTTTCTTTTAGAGAAATGAAATACCATTTTGCCTCTGGAAAAGCTCTTAAACAAAGCTGCAGATCTAAGGATAAATCTTGAGTAACTTTTAAATGATATAATCTCTTACTTTTATGTGAGAGCAAGAAAAGTAACATTTAAAAAGCAGAACGGTATCCTGGACAAATGCTTTCTATAAGGACACTTTAAGTGATTAATTGTGATATTTATAGAGATAAGAATAGTTGCTCTAATTCTCATGCCAAGTTTTTCCATTAGTTCCAGAGGTATACATTACTTCAAGAAGGTAGGACTTGCTACATAAGATCAAGTTCAACATCTTATTGCTAGGAATGGCCTTTACCTAATGCCCTGGAAAAAAAAGAACCATCCCATTAGGCTCCAAGCCAACTCATAGGGGAAAAGAGGAATCTTTAAAAAGTAAATGCTGCAGTGATCAAGAGACCTGAAATGGCATATTTCATTACTCCTCTTTTCCATACATGAATGTTATTAGTAATACTAAAATTATTCGCTCCTTTTAAAATACAATTTTGTTATTGAATTCTGTAGCCTCTTGGGAGTGTAAATGTAAAATCTAGAGATACTTTATTTGATGAAACGCAGGCTTTTAAGACACTTTCATTTACATTTACCTGCCATACACTTAATTAAGTAATCCCCTGTTCCAATGTTAAGGGATCATGGCAGTTTTTATTATGAACTGAAGCTTAAATACTCCTCCTCCTCTATTAATCATACTTCTCAGTTATCTTTCCAAAACCTGAGTCACTCCCAGTTCTTGAATATATATATTTCCATTTTGAAGGCTTTCTAGTAAAAGTCACCCAATTAGGACATAAAACCACTCTATTGTTAAAAGTTGCAATTGAGATTGTAGGTTAATATATATTGTTAATTAAAATTACCCTGTACCTTTGTAATCTTAAAAGATAACCAAATTGTGGATAAGAAAATGTTTTAATAAACATAGAGCTACTTTACTCACTGCCAGTAAATAAATAACGGCTTTAGTATGAGCAAAAGGGGCCAGCGAAAATTTGACTGGGTGATGCAAACTTTCAGGTTATTGATAGTGGGAGTGAGGGATAGACAGAGGCTGCACCGATACCAATGCTAAAACTGTCAGCAGTTTTAAATTTACTATTCAGCCCTTCTGCTCAACTTTGCTCTCATTTCCAATTTGATCTTACTCCTTTCTGTCATGATATATTTCTTCTCACATCATTCATTTATGTATCCTAAAAATGTCTCCTCTATGCCTGGCATTTGAAGTGCAAAGATAAATAAGAACCATTCCCTGCCCTCAAAGAGGTTACAATCTAATGGGAAAGTCGACATGGGAATAATCACTTTCAATTTAGTGTGATAAGTGCTGCGACAGGGGTAAAAACAAGGGAGAGAAGATGATACTGCAAAAAACTCAGAAGAGAAAGCAGTAAGGGCCACTTATGAAACTGTAATTATTTCAATTAGACTAGGGGAGAGACGGCAGGGAGTGGTAAAAGATGTAGCTACAGAGATATCTAGGAGTATGGACTTCATTCTGAGGGCAATGGGAAGTATCTGAAATATTTTTTAAATTATTATTTGTAGAGATAGGATCTCACTATATTGCCCAGGCTGGTCTTGAACTCCGGGCCTCAAGCAATCCTCCTGCCTTGGCCTCCCAAAGTGCTGGGATTACTTACAGGTGTGAGCCAGTGTGCTTGGCTGGAATGGAAATATTTTAAGCAGAGAAGTGACATGATCAGATATACATTAAAAAAGGATTGCTCTGTCTACCCTTAGTTGGATGGTTTGGCGAGAACTCAGAGGCAGGGAGTTTCTGTAATACATTATGAGTCATGTTGCAGATCTAAAATGAGGTAGGTGAGTGGATGTGTGGATAGAATGACAGATAACGAGGAGATAACTAGGAAAGTTTTAGGAAAGGATTAGATATGGAGGTAAGGAAATGAAGGAGAGGGAAGACATGGAGATGGCCAACCAGATCTGTGGCTTGTATCCTGGGGTAGACGGCAGTGCCATTCTCTAAACTTCCTTGGGAAAAGAGGAATAACAACAGATTCAGTGGGATGAGGCCCCTAAATAAAGATTATTTATTTTCAGATGCTCTAACGTCCATATTTAAGATATATCTAGTAGGACTCCCTTTTAGAAAATCAGGTAGAAGTCATAGGCTAGAGGACTCCAATAAAATTCTTTGGTTACAATCCTTGAAGAGTATACCAGAACTGACTGGTATTGGCAGCTCCAGACATTTACCATCAGACTCAAGGCCTTTGATATCAATGGATAAGTCCTGGCCTGGTTACTAGGAAACCCAGGCTAGGCTAAGCTATCTCTAAGATCTTTTCATTAACAGATGTTACCATTCTGACACCATGTTTTCACCATTTCTCTATAGCACGTCCTCAATCATTCCTCTACATTTCTGCCTATTTTAATGCGTAATTTGGATTGTGAGTTCACTTTTGGTTCCTTAGAGGACTTAGAACACAGCTGGCTCACAAATGAATGTAAGAATAATCGCCTTTTACCATGCTCAAGGGCAATAATACCCTAAATCTCTGTTTCATATCACTTCATTCATGACATGGCCTTCCCTATTACCCCTATTATAATTTATTTTTCTTAATCATTTTTTAGAAACAACATCACTAAAAGGCTTTTTAAAATGCAAATAAATTATGTTCACCAAGTCACTGTTTTCTATTATTTATCTTAAAAAGAAGTAACTTGAGCAGGTTAACAGGCACAATTTTCCTTTCATGAGTTTGTATACTTTATGTTGGTAGAGTACTTAAATCTCCTCTCACTTATTTTATGAGCTATGTGAATATTCTAATCTTTAAAAATACACAAATCTTGGGACACACCTATTTTACACATTTTTGTGGTAGCAGATATTTTAAAAGGAAATATGTTGAAAAAGAAAGGAGGAATTAGCTGGAGTTTAACAAGAGTCTGTCATCCAGAAGAAGATATCCTTTTGGGCCTGGCAACTCCTGAGCTCAAACAATCTGCCTGCCTCAGCCTCCCAAAGTGCTGGGATTACAGGCATGAGCCACCATGCCTGGCCCAAAGGGATATCTATCTTTAAAAGGATTATCAATCTATTTTAAAATATGCTTAGCCACATGCCCTGATCTCTTACCTGTGCCTCTCTAAATACATATGGTCCTAACTCCTTCCGGTGTTCAATAATCTTTTGGGCTTGCTCTACTGGAATGTCAATTTGTAAAGCCGGTGGAATACTGGAATTAATAAAGCAGTTGATAATAGTTGTAATCTTCTTCTGGATGACAGACTCATCACAATGAGAATGGCATAAGTCCTGAACAGAAGAAGGAAAGATAGAATGGTATATAATTAATGAACTACCAGAACACTTAATAGAACTGTATCAATATGTGTTTCAATTAATATATACATTTCAACTTTAGGTCAAGAAGGCAGTGATATATTTCAAGGCTGTCTTTAAAAAATTATAGATTTTCTTTCTCTTAGATTTGAGGAACCTAAGACTTTGATACATGTACATGACATAAATACAGATTTCATATAATCCTGATCACTTGTTCCTCTAGGCAAAGGAATGACATTAGTATCTACTTTGACTCATTTAACCACCATATAATGAGGGCCTGTTATAAACCAGATACTGAGCTGAGCCCCTACCCTTTTAAGGTTCAATCTCCACTGGAGAAGTGTGAAAACACGTTACTCCAATTCTGGATAGTTAATACATTTTATGATAGAGGTATACATAGTATCCTAGGAGAACATTGAGAATAGGCACCTAACTCCACCTACAGGTGGATATAAAAGCTTTCCTGTCCAGTCTTGCTTCTACACGAAGGTGATTTAGGCTCAAAAAGGGTAGTGGGCATGCTGGTTGTCAACAGGTGTGCCATTTTATGTCTTTTATTATCCATGCTGTGTAGCTACCCTATCATATTATTCTCTTTATAGATAACCTAAAATTAATGATCATACATTAAAATGTGCCATGTAAAAAATTGTCAACATTTATTTTAGACACAGGGGGTACATGTGCAAGTTAGTTACATGGGAATATTGCATGATGCTGAGGTTTGGGGTACAGATCCTGTCACTTAGGTAGTGAACGTAGTACCCAACAGGTAGGTTTTCAACCCACCCTCCCCTCACTACCCCTTCTAGTAGTCAGCAGTGTCTATTATTCCCATATTTATGTCCATGTGTGCCCAATGTTTAGCTCACACTTATAAGTGAGAACATGTGGTTTTTGGTTTTCTTTTCCTGCATTAATTCTCTTAGGATAATGGCCTCCAGCTCCACCTACACTGCTGCAAAGGATATGATTTCATTTTTTCATGGCTACATAGTATTCCATGGTGTATATGTACCACATGTTCTTTATCCAGTCTACTACTGATGGGCACCTGGGTTGATTGCATGTCTTTGCTACTGTGAATAGTGCAGTGATGAACATATGTGTACATCTATCTTTTTGGCAGAATTATTTATTCTTCTTGGGGTATACATACAGTAATGGGATGGCTGGGTCAAATGGTAGCTGTGTTTCAATTTCTTTGAGAAATCTCCAGACTGCTTTTCACATGGCTGGACTAATTTACATTCCCACCAATAGTGTGTAAGTGCCCCCTTTTCTCTGCAGCCTCACCAAGCAGCTGTTGTTTTCTGACTGTTTAATAATAGCCATTCTGATTGGTGTGAGATGGTATCTCTCTGTGGTTTTGACTTGCATTTCTCTGATGATTAGTGATGCTGAGCATTTCTTCATACGTTTCTTGATTGGTCATTTATACACCTTTTTAGAAGTATATGTTCATGTCCTTTGCCCAAAATGAGCTAGTTTTAAAGTCACAGGTGTAGGACTATCATTTTTTTTTAAATAAAGAGGTAATTTCGCTTGAATTATGGCATTTCTCTGTCAAAGACATTGTTTTCCAAATCATCAGAAAGCAAACAAATTGGAAACTTCTCACTTTAGACCCAGAAATGAACCAACATTTATTAAGTACCCAGTATATGTTGGGCATTGTAATAGCTCTCCCATGGATATTATGAAAGAAATAAAAATTCTGATGTCTTTCATGTAAAACTTTATATATAATTTGGTGTAAGTGTGAAAAAAACTTAATATGTTACATTGTGACAATTAGCACTTCATACTCAATTAAGCATCACCTTAGAATAAAGCCTATTTAGGTCAGGTATGGTAGCTTATGCCTGTAATCCCAACAATTTGGGAGGCCGAGGCAAGCAGATGGCTTGAGCCCAGGAGTTCCAGACCATCCTGGGCAACATGGTGAAACTCTATCTCTACAAAAATATACAAAATATTAGCTGGGTGTGGTGGTGCATGCCTGTAGTCCCAGCTACTGGGGAGGCTGAGGTGGGAGGATTACCTGAGCCCAGGGAGGTCAACACTGCAGTGGGCCATGATCACACCACTGCACTCCAGCCTGGGCAACAGAGTAAGATGGTGTCTCAAAAAAAAGAAAAAAAAAAGAAAAAGCCTATTTTATATTATTCAATTAGCCTCCTAACTATGGAATATAAGGCTCATGAAATAAAACAAATTTGTGAAGCTATACAATTATAATTTTGAGCAAAAAGACAGCATTTGGACATAATTATAACTGATTTTTTTTTCTAATTGTTCTGCCCTGTTGTGCCATTAGCTTAGTTAACTCTCGCCTATTATTAAGGTCTCAGTTTAAGCATACTTTCCTCTAGTAGGCTTTCTGTGACTTTCAGTCCAGGAGAGACGTCCATCTCAGGTACTCCCATAGCATACTGTGTTTCTGCCCTTGTTGCACTAATCACACTCTTATAATTGTCTTGTCTAACACTCATTTGTCCTTCCTCTGACACTGTAAGCTCTAACAGGGTAGACTATTTTGATCACAGTTGTATCCTCAGGATTTGGCCTGGCCCTTGGTAGGTGCTTAATAAATATTTGTTGGATAAATAAATCCTTCCAGTCTTTTCTTTATAGACACAAACACACACATACGCATACACTTTAGATGAAACCATACTGATTTTTAGTAGCTAGTTTTTAAAAAGGATCAATGAGCAGAACATCTTTTCCCATCATTGATTATTCTCCTAGAACATTTTTAATGGCTAGAGAATGTTCTACTATATAGATATATCATAATTTAGTAACCAATGTCCTTGTTGTACAACTGGTTCTTTCCAACTTTTCACAATCCAGAGCAATGTTTGACTAAGATTGCTCCAGCTATCTCTTTGTATATTACCACAATCAATACTGAGAAGCAGCACAGCTTAGTGGTTAAGGGCATGGGCTTTAGCAATAGAATGACCTGATTCAAAGTCTAGCTCTACCAGTTAATTAGCTGTGTGATGTCGGGAATTTCTTAGCCTTTCTGTGCATTAGTTTCATCTGTGAAGTGATGAGAATGACATCCTTGACCTCATGGGATTCTTGTGAAGAATAAATTCATTATTACATGAAAAGCATTAAGACAATATCTGGCACATAGTAAACACTTAATAAGACTAAGCCTTATAAGAGTTAGCTCGGTTAGACTTTATCAAGTGGAATAAATGCCTTCCAGCTGGCAAACTCCCTCACGGCCCAATGCAAGTATCATCACTCTTGCTGAGACTTCACCGTCCTATTGTCCCCCCACCCCATCATTCTCTCCTCTGTGCTAAAACTATACCTAGTCAGAACATGGATAAGAGTCAACATTATTTCCTAATATTTGTTCTCATGGATGTTTTCCTGCCTGAAAGAGGGCAGTGTGTTGTATTCACCTTTTTATGCCTACAATCTAGCATAATGCCTGGCACATTCGATACTTAGTAAATGTTTGTTATATAAACAACTTTACTCCTATAGCTTGCTTTTTAATAGCTACCTAGTATTGTAAGTCTCTCATGCTATATTGTAGAAAAGACATTAAAATGGAGACCAAAATTTAAATGGAGGCCTTAAAGGAGAAAGTCATAAAACTAAGGGTTCACGGTGTGTAAGTCTATAGTTGGTTTTTTAAAATACCTATTTTACAAAGTGTATCTCATTACCTCTTGTCCTAGCAGGGTTAGGCTTGTTCATATTTATATTAGGTTAAAGATAGTTCTGCCCACCCATAAGAAAAAATTACCTATTGAGGAAAACACACTCTACCTCCTTTTTAATTCCCAAAAAAGTTATTTTAATATTGCTCATGTGAAAGGCTGTGAAAAAGCTTCTCTCAAAAATTTATTTTTTACCAGCCTGGGCAACACAGGCAGACCCCATCTCTACAAAAAAATTAAAAATTAGCCAGGCATGGTGGTGCATGCCTGTACTCCCAACTACTTGGGGGGCTGAGGTGGGAAGATCACTTCAGCCCAGGAGGTCAAGGCTGCAGTGAGCTGTCACTGTGCTACTGTACTCCAGTCTGGGCAATAAAGTGAGACCCTGTCTCAAAAATGTTGTTTTTTAATGTTACAGTCTCAGCTGAGAATAGTACAAAAACTGTTGATAACAGAAAAGGGTAGAAAACAGTTTTACTGTATGTTGGAAAAACTTAGAAATAAATTTTATTGAGCAACTACTAACTATATGTTAAGCAACTGTATTAGTGTCACATAGTACATAGTTATAGGCCATTTGAAAGCATTATACTCCTAAATTGTTAATTTTTATTCCCCACATTTACAATGGGATGGAATAGACTGCTTGCAAGGAAATGAGCCTGCTACCTCTGAGAGCATTTAAGCAAAGATTAAAATACTGTTCAGTATTTCTAGACATTTCTTTATTCAAATCTAGACAACATAACAGGGAAAGTTCCTTCCTCCTCTTCAGTGTGAAGATTCTGTATGACTACACTCAACACTTAACCCTGAAAATAAACTGCCTTTGTACCTAACCATTTCTCTTTTACTTATTTTGTTAAGAATTTGGCTGTTCTTTTTCATCTCTAATTCTTTCTAATTCCTTTCTCTTCTCTATTGGTTTATTTATCCATAATCCAGTGTCTTTGATTACTATTACTGTAAATATGCCTGGGAGGGATTCTTACAAAGAGATCTTAGTTGTATGGATACACCAAATATAGATACTGTTAGGAAAAAATATGTACAGTACATTTAGAGATGATTGATGTGTAGAAATATAGTTAAAACTCTCTTCAGGAAGGTTCTCATTAAATCATATGTACGTTAATATCTGAAAAAAACCTAATACAGGTTGAGCATCCTTTACTTAAAATGTTTGGGACCAGAAGTATGTTAGATTTTGGATTCATTTTTGGTTTTCGAATATTTGTATTATACCTACTGGTTGAGCATTCCAAATCTAAAAATAAAAAATCTGAAATACTCCAAGGAGCATTTACTTTAAGTATCATGTTGGCACTCAAAAAGTTTCAGATTTTGGAGCATTTCAGGTTTCAGATTTTCAGACTTGGAATGCCTAACCTGTATTATCATTCCAGGGCTCACTCTTATTCTTCACTGTATAATAATAAATGTATCTAGAGATTGGACAATAAACATCTCAATATTTATATACTGGTAGGAAGAAAATGGCAAAATTGGGATATCTTATACAAATCTTGTGCATAAAGTTAGTTGAAAATCTGACATTTTAATGCATTTCCTCCTCAAAACAGGTGGTTTTCTCCAGCTCCCAATACAATACCTTATATTTTTGTACTTCTTGCCAAAAGAGTAAACCATTTTCCAATAAATCTCCTTTTAGAGCCACAAAACGTTGAAATTGTCTTGAAGTAACTGGATTCAATAATGCTTTGCGAAAAGCAATGATTTCACAAGATGAAGAGATCCACTTACTCTCCACAGGCTGTCCAAAACAGAGAATACAGGAAATTGGCTCATTAATTAGGCTAACAATTACCAACTTCTATCTCCTGTAATTTTGCCTGTCGAAATGTGTAGCATGGCTACAATAGAATTTTGCAACATTTTCCCCTGTTCCTTTCTCTTTTGTCTCCTTTATATTTTTATGGCTTCATTTTTAGGAGGTAGAGTGAAAAAGAAATGACTAGATGATTTAGACCATATGACTATATTGTTTAAAAATGTTAACAGTTATTACAGCTTGAGATTATGGTGAAAAACTACTTTTTAGTACATTGTATGAGTTCTGTGCTTAAACAGAACAAAGTAATCATAATGTTATGATTATATGTTATTACATTATTTATTTTATTATTACATGTTATATATTAATATATAATTCTCTTGCTTTTTAAAAAGTAAAAGTAAACATTTAATATATTTTCATTTTTTAAGAAAAAATTATCAATTGATTCTATAAGTTAAATAATTTACTACAGAGCTTCACTATAATTTTATCCTGAAAATACTATATTTTTAGATGAGACATCTTTTTGTTATGTTAATAATGATTAAAAATAATAACAAATAATGATTATTAATAAATTATTTTATTAAAATTCCTTTGACTGACTGTTTACTTTACATAACATAAAAGCCAGAAGCACCCATGGCATTTTAGTAACACCTAAAGGTATTTTTATCAACATTTATTATACATCTTTACAATTTGGAAATATAAAATATCTACTTTTTTTATTTTGCCCATTTAAAATCACATATTCAACCCCATTTAGCCTTTCAGATTGAAAACATAAGAAATCGATTTTATCAAATTCACTAAATAGATTTTAATATTTAAGTTCCCCAAAGCTGATTTTTAGCTTACAACCATGCAAGGAAGTATCATTCCAAAGACAACAGTTCAGATGGATTTAGCAACACATAAAATAAATTCCTTGAAACAAATAATATGTGACTATCAATTTAAGTGTTTAGAGAGTTACATTTTTTAAAAGTGCCATGGTAACACAAAGGAAGGAGTAACTAATTCTGCCTGGAGGAGTAAAACCTTTACAGAGAAGGGCCTTGAGGATGACATCTGAGTTGAAAACTGAAAAGCGAAGCAACTCCAGGCAGTCTAGATGAATGGTGGTGCCATTAGCCCAGATAAAGTGAATAGAAGTGAATAGATGTCACTATTTTAGTGAGACACATGTCATGTTCTCTGGACAAAAAGTTAAGACCCCCACCATATGGCCCATATTAAAATTATAGCCCTACAAATAGGAACAGCTATGTATTAGACTGGGATGTTTATTTAAAATCCACTCAGCAAATAATATTTTAAGATCTGCTTAAGATAGTAAAACTTAGAAATTTAACTAAAACCTGTAATTTAAACAAAATAATAAAATACATGTAATAAACAATTATACAAAAATAATTCCATTCCATGTAATATTTCAATCAAAATTATAGCAAAAAACAAACATTAAAAAAGTTTATTTCTTTTCAAGAGGAAAATACACAAAAGAGCATGCTAACAGGTACATACATTCCTCTAATATTCAAATAAACATCTATTTTTGTTAGTTAGCAGAGGGTCACCTAGGTCTAGTTGGACATTTTATTAGGACCTGCAGAAGGATAAGTACACATAAACTTGCAAGTTCAAAAGGAAGACTATGTTTATTATGCATGTTACAAAGCAAAATAGGCCATTTCTAGCCAGGTATTATATTGTAGTGGTTTTAAATCATCAAAATGATAGTTATCTTAATTCTTTTAAAGCTAAAATTCTATCTTTTTGCTTTTAATATTTTTATTTCTATTTCAATTTGATTTGATTTTTTATGTGTGCTCCTGCTCGGCAAAGTGCCCTTGTGAGGATGCCTGAGAGCAGTGTACAGTTATGATTAAAATGCAGCTCTAAATAGAAGGGATAATGTACCTGGCGTGATGGCTCATGCCTGTAATCCTAGCAGTTTGGGAGGCCAAGATGGGCAGATTGCCTGAGCTCAGGAGTTCAAAACCAGCCTGGGCAACATGATAAAACCCCGTTTACATTACAAATGCAAAAAATAAGCTGGGTGTAGTGGTGTGTGCCTGTAATCCCAACTACTGGGGAGGCTGAGGCATGAAACTTGCTTGAACCTGGGAGGCAGAGGTTTCAGTGAGCTGAGATTGTGCCACTTCATTCCAACCTGGGCGACAGAGCAAGACTCTGTCGATCAATAGATAGATAGATAGATAGATAGATAGATAGATAGATAGATAGATAGATAGATAGATAGATAGATAGACAGACAGGCAGGCAGATAAATTAAAGTCATAATGTAAGACAATTTAACCTGCTGATTCTGCTGCATGCTGCTCATTTTTTGTGTAATTCACTCTCAATAATAAACTATCATATGTTGGAATGCACAGCTTGTCTCAGTAAATCCATGACACACAGAATAAAGAAAAATACATATTTAAGGCAATCACACACTTCTAAGGTTGAGCAGGTCAAGGATCTCTTTAAGAACAGAGCTCCTTATTCAGGAGGTGAACACAGGAGGATCACTCGAGCCCAGGAGTTAGATGTGATAACGAGCTATGATCATACTATTGCACTCTGGCCTGGGCAACACAGCAAGACCTGAATAATAATAATAATAAGTTTTTTAAAAAGAACAGAGTTCTGAATTCCAAGGGTCAATGGGAAGCCTCTAACAGGGGACTCTGGCCTTGTGGAGGAACCCTGTTTCCCTTTCATCCCCCCACCTTTTCACCCAATAAAACCCAGCTTTATTCACCCTTTAAACCGTCTCCCAGCCTAAATTTTCCTGGCCGAGGGACAGACAAGAACCCAGTCTTTAGCTGAACGAAGGAAAAGTCCTGCAACATTCTTGGCATACAACCTGGGGGCTCTTGAAGAGATGTATCAGAATTCCACAATGCATCTGGTTCTTGGGCAAGTCACTGAAACGTGGGTCAGATGTTGAAAGCTGCTGTACTACGATGTGAAAATTAAGCCCACCACAGCTCAACAAGGCCTATTGCCTCTAGACTCCACATCTGTGGGCAGGGCATAACTGAACAAAAGGCAGGAGACAACTTCTGCAGACCTAAACGTTTGAAGAGAGCATTGGTTCTCCCAGCACAGCATTTGAGCTCTGAGAATGGACAGAGTGTCTCCTCAAGTGGGTCCCTGACCCCCATGTAGCCTAACTGGGAGGTGTCTACATGGTAGGGGCCGACAAACACCTCATATAGGCGGCTGCCCCTCTGGGACGAAGCTTCCAGAGGAAGGATCAGGCAGCAATATTTTCTGTTCTGCAATATTTGCTCTTCTGCAGCCTCTGCTGGTGATACCCAGGCAAACAGGGTCTAGAGTGGAACTCCAACAAACTACAACAGACCTGCAGCTGAGGGACCTGACTGTTAGAAGGAAAACTAACAAGCAGACAGGAGCAGCATTAACATCAACAAAAAGGACATCCACACCAAAACGCCATCTGTAGGTCACCATCATCAAAGACCAAAGGTAGATAAAACCACAAAGATAGGGAGAAACCAGAGCGGAAAAGCTGAAAATTCTAAAAATCAGAGCATCTCTTCTCCTCCAAAGGATTACAGCTCCTCACCAGCAACAGAACAAACCAGGATGGAGAATGACTTTGACAAGCCGACAGAAGTAGGCTTCAGAAGGTCAGTAATAACAAACTTCTCTGAGCTAAAGGAGGATGTTGGAACCCATCACAAGGAAGGTAAAAACCTTGAAAAAGGATTAGACGAATGGCCAACTAGAATAAACAGTGTGGAGAAGACTTTAAATGACCTGATGGAGCTGAAAATCATGGCACAAGAACTTTGTGATGCATGCACAAGCTTCAAGAGCAAATTCAATCAAGTGGAAGAAAGGGTATCTGTGATTGAAGATCAAATTAATGAAATAAAGCGAGAAGACAAGATTAGAGAAAAAAGAGTAAAAAGAAATGAACAAAGCCTCCAAGAAATATGGGACTACGTGAAAAGAGCAAATCTACATTTGACTGGTGTACCTGAAAGTGATGGGGAGAATGGAACCAAGTTGGAAAACATATCTTCAGGATATTATCCAGGAGAACTCCCCCAACCGAGAAAGGCAGGCCAACATTCAAATTCAGGAAATACAGAGACCACCACAAAGATACTCCTCGAGAAGAGCAACCCCAAGACATAATTATCAGATTCGCCAAGATTGAAATGAAGGAAAAAAGGTGTTAAGGGCAGCCAGAGAAAAAGGTCGAGTTACCCACAAAGGGAAGCCCATCAGACTAACAGCGGGTCTCTCGGAAGAAACCCTACAAGCCAGAAGAGAGTGGGGGCCAATATTCAACATTCTTAAAGAAAAGAATTTTCAACCCAGAATTTCATATCCAGCCAAACTAAGCTTCATAAGTCAAGGATAAATAAAATCCTTTACAGACAAGCAAATGCTGAGAGATTTTGTCACCACCAGGCCTGCCTGACAAGAGCTCCTGAAGGAAGCACTAAACATGGAAAGAAACAACCGGTACTAGCCACCATGAAAACATGCCAAATAGTAAAGACCACTGATGCTATGAAGAAAGTGCATCAATTAATGGGCAAAATAACCAGTGAACTTCATAATGACAGGATCAAATTCACACATAACAATATTAACCTTAAATGTAAATGGGCTAAATGCCCCAATTAAAAGACACAAACTGGCAAATTGGATAAAGAGTCAAGATCCATCAGTGTGCTGTATTCAGGAGACCCATCTCATGTGCAAAGATGCACAAAGGCTCAAAATAAAGAAATGGAGGAAGATCTATCAAGCAAATGGAAAGCAAAAAAAGTAGGGGTTGCAATCCTAGTCTCTGATAAAACAGACTTTAAACCAACAAAGATCAAAAGAGACAAGGCCATTACATAATGGTAAAGGGATCAATTCAACAAGAAGAGCTAACTATCCTAAATATACATGCACTCAACACAGGAGCACCCAGATTCATAAAGTAAGTCCTTAGAGACCTACAAAGAGACTTAGACGCCCACACAATAATAATGGGAGACTTGAACACCCCACTATCAATATTAGAGAGATCAATGAGACAGAAGGTTAGCAAGGATATCCAGGACCGGAACTCAGCTCTGCAACAAGCAGACCTAATAGACATCTACAGAACTCTTCACCCCAAATCAACAGAATATACATTATTCTCAGCACCACATCACACTTATTCTAAAACTAACCACCTAATTGGAAGTAAAGCACTCCTCAACAAATGTAGAAGAACAGAAATCACAACAAACTGTCTCTCAGACCACAATGCAATCAAACTAGAACTCAGGATTAAGAAACTCACTCAAAACCATACAACTACATGGAAACTGAACAACTTGCTCCTGAATGACTACTGGGTAAATAATGAAATGAAGGGAGAAATAAAGATGTTCTTTCAAACCAATGAGAATAAAGACACAATGTACCAGAATCTCTGGGACACATTTAAAGCAGTATGTAGAGGGAAATTTATAGTACTAAATGCCCACAAGAGAAACCAGGAAAGATCTAAAACTGACACCTAACATCACAATTAAAAGAACTAGAGAAGCAAGAGCAAACAAATTCAAAAGCTACCAGAAGGCAAGAAACAACTAAGATCAGAGCAGAACTGAAAGAGATAGAGACACAAAAAACCCTTCAAAAAAATCAGTGAATCCAGGAGCAAGTGTTTTGAAAAGATCAACAAAATTGATAGACTGCTAACCAGACTAATAAAGAAAAGAGAGAAGAATCAAACAGATGCAATAAAAATGATAAAGGGGATATCACCACCGATCCCACAGAAATACAAACCACCACGAGAGAATACTATAAACACCTCTATGCAAATGAACTAGGAAATCTAGAAGAAATGGATAAATTCCTGGACACATACACTCTCTCAAGACTAAACCAGGAAGAAGTTAAATCCCTGAACAGACCAATAACAGGCTCTGAAATTGAGGCAATAATTAATAGCTTACCAACCAAAAAAAGTCCAGGACCAGACGGATTCACAGCCGAATTCTACCAGAGGTACAAAGAGGAGTTGTACCATTCCTTCTGAAACTATTGCAATCAACAGAAAAAGAGGGAATCCTCCCTAACCCATTTTATGAGGCCAACATCATCCTGATACCAAAGCCTGGCAGAAACACAACAAAAAAAGAGAATTTTAGACCAATATCCCTGATGAACATCAATGCGAAAATCCTCAATAAATTACTGGCAAATCAAATTCAGTGGCACATCAAAACTTATCCACCACGAACAAGTCTGCTTCATACATGGGATGCAAGACTGGTTCAACATATGCAAATCAATAAACATAATCCATCACATAAACAGAACCAATGACAAAAAACAGATGATTATCTCAATAGATGCAGAAAAGGCCTTCAACAAAATCCAACAGCCTTTCATGCTAAAAACTCTTAGTAAACTAGGTATTGATGTAATGTATCTCAAAATAATAAGAGCTATTTATGACAAACCCACAGCTAATATCATACTGAATGGGCAAAAACTGGAAGCATTCCCTTTGAAAACCAGCACATTTGATTGTGTATTTAGAAAACCCCTTCGTCTCAGCCCAAAATCTCCTTAAGCTGATAAGCAACTTCAGCAAAGTCTAAGGATACAAAATCAATGTGCAAAAATCACAAGTATTCCTATACAATATTAACAGACAGAGTACCAAATCATGAGTGAATTTCCATTCACAATCGCTACACAGAGAATAAAATACCTAGGAATCCAACTTACAAGAGATCTGAAGGACCTCTTAAAGCAGAACTAGAAACCACTGCTAAATGAAATAAAAGAGGACACAAACAAATGGAAGAACATACCATGCTCATGGATAGGAAGAATCAATATCGTGAAAATGGCCATACTGCGCAAAGTAATCTGTAGATTCAATGCCATCCCCATCAAGCTACCAATGACTTTCTTCACAGAATTAGAAAAAAACTACTTTAAACTTCATATGGAACCAAAAAAGAGCCCACATTGCCAAGACAATCCTAAGCCAAAAGAACAAAGTTGGAGGCATCACACTACCTGACTTCAAACTATACTACAAGGCTACAGTAACCAAAACAGCATGGTACTGGTACCAAAAAAGATATATAGACCAATGGAACAGAACAGAGGCCTCAGAAATAACACACACATCTACAATCATCTGATCTTTGACAAACCTGACAAAAACAAGAAATGAGGAAAGGATTCCCTATTTAATAAATGGTGCTGGGAAAACTGGCTAGCCATAAGTAAAAAGCTGAAACTGAATCCCTTCCTTATACCTTATACAAAAATTATTTCAAGATGGATTCAAGACTTAAATGTTAGATCTAAAACCATATAAATGCTAGAAGAAAACATATGCAATACCATTCAGGACATAGGCATGGGCAAGGACTTGATGACTAAAACACCAAAAGCAATGGTAATGAAAGTCAAAATAGACAAATGGGATCTAATTAAACTAAAGAGCTTCTGCATAGCAAAAGAAACTACCATCAGAGTGAATAGGTAACCTACAGAATGGGAGAAAATTTTTGCAATCTGCCCATCTGACAAAGGGCTAATATCCAGAATCTACGAAGAGCTCAAACAAATTTACGAGAAAAAAAAAATCAAAAAGTGGGCAAAGGATATGAATAGACACTTTTCAAAAGAAGACATTTATGCAGGCAACAGACACATGAAAAAAATGCTCATCATCACTGATCATCAGAGAAATGCAAATCAAAACCATAATGAGATACTATCTCACACCAGTTAGAACGGCAATCATTACAAAGTCAGGAAACAACAGATGCTAGAGAGGATGTGGAGAAACAGGAACACTTTTACACTGTTGGTGAGAGTGTAAATTGGCCAGACCACTGTGGAAGACAGTGTGGTGATTCCTCAAGGATCTAGAACTAGAAATACCATTTGACCCAGCCATCCCATTACTGGGTATATACCCAAAGGATTATAAATCATGCTGCTATAAAGACACATGCACATGTATGTTTATTGTGGCACCCTGCACAATAGCAAAGACTTGGAACCAACCCAAATGTTCATCAATGATAGACTGGATTAAGAAAATGTGGCACATATACACCATGGAATACTATGCAGCCATTAAAAAAGGATAAGTTCATGTCCTTTGCAGGGACACAAATGAAGCTGGAAACCATCATTCTCAACAAACTATCACAAGGACAGAAAACCAAACACTGCATGTTCTCACTCATAGGTAGGAATTGAACAATGCAATCACTTTGACACAGAGAGGGGAACATCACACACTGGGGCCTGTTGGGGAGTGGGAGGCTGGGGGAGGAGCAGCATTAGGAGAAATAACTAATGTAAATGATGAGTTGATGGGTGCAGCAAACCAACATGGTACAACAAACCTGCACATTGTGCACATGTACCCTAGAACTTAAAGTATATATTAACAAAAAGAACAGAGTTCTGATAGAGTCACATTTTCCTCCAAATTCCATTCACCTATTAAAAACAGTATCAGTGCTCAGTTGTCAGTTTAGGAAACAGTGTGTCTTCAGTGAGAATTTTTGAACAAGAAGGGGAAAGAAAAACAATACTTTGACAGAGCAAAACTTACAAGAGGAAAAATATAAGAAACATTACTTGCCTTCCAGACCCCGATTTTCTTTTCAGGCTTCTGTAGTAAGAGCTCTTCTGCTATGTCTTCCATCTGTACCTGAAAGCAAAACCAATTATTTTATCCCAGTTATTCAGACTAAAGGTTTGAAATAATTTACTAATTAAGTAGCTTAAAAAATGAGATAAAGGTTAACTTGGATAAGAGATAGTGAAGTTTAGGAGAAAGAGGATAAAACTTAAAAATGGAAGCCCTGTGGTCAGATACCAAATTTTTCTGAGCACTGTATTCTCATCTGTAAAACAGAGATAATAACAGCCAATTGTTATTGCCCCAAATGATGATAGTTTCACTTGAGCTCACATGGGAACTGAAGCTGGAAAGACAGTTATAACTTCTCAGACTTTTTAGCTATTTTCTAGCCATATACTTTCACAACTAATTTTAAAAGAGTACTAAAAGTTACTCGACACAGAAATATAGTAGATATTTCTTGGGGTTATTGTCTATTCATATTATTTCCCCTTTCTTGGAAACCACTCATAACAAATCTGTGCTGTTGACTCTATCTCCCTGTCCATAGCAGACAGACCCAGAAGCGGATCTAGAGAGATAAGGACTAGAATCACTGGGGCTAAGTCTTTTTGATAGACAGAGCCAGGTGGAAAGAGCTGAGAATTATTGCTGGGTTCCCATGGCTGTTCTGGCCTACATCTTTTCTAAAGCTTGGGCGTCAACTCTTAAGTGTGTGAGATGTCCCAGCACCATTTTAGAATAAATCGTCACCCCTCCTTTTTGTCTTTGGTTCAAGGTTGCCAAAATCAGTTTATTTTTCTGGCCACCCAAAGAATGCTAAGTCAAGAAATTACTATGCATTACAATAAAATTACAGCGATAAACATAATGAGGAAATGCGGTAAATAATATTAGCAAGCCAGATGTCCTTTTACTTGGTTTTGGATAGAGAATTGGAGTTAACCTGAAGAAAGAGAATGAGGAGATTTGAGTTTTCCCAAAGCTTATTTCCAGAAACATTTTGCCTGAAGTCAATCCTTCCTCTTCATACTATATATTCTGTCTTCCCAACTGTACTGTGTTTTCCATAAGTTGCTCAGCTCAAATGACTAAGGGTATTTCCAAATAAGTAGGCCACAAAGTGTTTGAGAAACTGAATATAGAAGGAAGCTTTTCAGGTTCTTCCTGATTAGTATTAATGGCACGTGGCTTTGCATACTAAAGTCCAAAATTACGTGTTTTCTGACCTCTGTGTTATTTTTATAAAGATCAGGTTTGCCTGAAACCTAAAAACAAGGTATGCTAATGACATTTTAAATTATCAAAGAAATACTTCTCATAAAATAAAAATAAGACAAAGCAAAGACAAACCCACTTTACAAAATAAAAAGTAAAAATCTGCACTCCCCAAACCCATTCCCAGGAGGCATAGATATTTTTCTATCATAAGCATAAACAGATGGATGGAGATGCATAGACAGAGATGTAAGTAAATGTAATGGGATTATCTTCTATATATTGTTCTGCATCCTCCTTGTTTTGTTCAATAAATGACATCTTTCATATAGTACATGTGGAAATCTCATATTTCATTTTGTAAGGAAATCTGCATATTTTTCCATAGTACAGAATTATCATAACTCATCTAATTCTTCCCCCATTTGATACTGCAATGAATATCCTTGTATAACCTTGTCCATTTGTGTGAGGACTTAATAATATTAAAAATAACAACTATATTAATAGATAAGAGTTGAGTGTTTGCCATGTGCCAGGCACCATTCTAAGACAGACACTAAGCACATGTTAATTTCACTTCATTTTTCAGAACAACCTTACTAAGTAATTACTATGACCAACTCGATTTTTCAAATAAGGAAACAATTTATGAAAGTTAAAGGTGGTACAACTAATATGTGGCAGTGTTGAGATTAAAACTTGGCAGTCAGAGCTGGGCACCGTGGCACTTGCCTACAGTCCCAGCAATTCAGAGGCTGAGGCAGGAAGACTGATTGAGCCCCAGTGGTTCAAAGCTGTAGTACACCACGATTGTGCCTGTGAATAGCCACTGCACTCTAGTTTGGACACTGAGACAACAGGGTGACCCCCGGCTCTCAAACAAAAAACCAAAAACTTGGGAAGTTTGACTCCATGCTTCTTTTTAAAAATTTATTATTATTATTATTATTATTATTATTATTATTATTATCATTATCATTATTTTAGAGACAGGGTTTCATTCTGTCACCCAGGCTAGAGTGCACTGATGTGATCATAGCTCACTGTAGCCTTGATCTCCTAGACTCAAGCAATCCTCCTGCTTCAGTCTTCCAAGTAGCTGGGACTACAGGTGCATGCCACCACACGTGGCTGACTCCATACTTCAAACCACTCTCAACAGAAGTACAATGACTAAGGCCTGGCATAGCATCTCACACCTGTAATCCCAGCACTTTGGGAGGCCAAGGCAGGAGGACTGCTCGAGCCTAGGAGTTTGAGACCAGCCTGGCACATAGAAAGACTCCATCTCTTCAAAAAAAAAAAAATGTTTTTTAATTAGCTAGGCATGGTAATGCATGCCTGTAGTCTCAGCTACTTGGAAGACTGAGGTGGGAGTATTGCTTGAGCACAGGAGTTCAAGGCTGCAGTGAGCTAGGATCACACTGCTGCACTTCAGACTGGGTGACAGAGAGAACCCATTCCTTAAAAAAAAAAAAAAATACAATGGCTGGGTCACCAGGTATGCACATTTGAAGTTTTGAGAGGTACTGACAACTGCTTTCAAAAGATTATACTAATTTATATACCTTTATCTTTTGACGTGCTGCAAACTGTTCACTTGCAAGAAACAATGGCAGCCATACATTTTCTAGCCTATTTTGGACATGCTTCTGGATTTCAACTAGAACAGGTGCATCAAGCTGCTCATGAAGAATCTTCCCCCAGCCACCACTTAAATGCATTACCTAAGAAAATTAAAATGGAAACAGAAACTATTGTGCTTTTTAAAAGAAACACTAATAATCATTAATTCATTCATTCACTACAAAACCATTTGCTGCATCCTGAGGAGTGCCAATTTTCATTTTTGGTATAACATCTCCTGGCTATACTGAGCAGTAATTCCCCTAAAATCAGACAGACAATTGCGGTGTATGTGGTGGTTGTTTTAGATGTATGATTTGTGCTTACTTATGATATATCAAAAAGAACACAGAAGTGAGATTTTTATCCTGTGTGACCACAGCAATGGCATTTTTTTCTCTCCATGGACTCAGTATCTCCAACTGAAAAATGAGGACATTAGTCTATTAGTTTTCTAATATCCTATGAATCTGTGATTCTAGTCAAATTGATCCATTTAAGAATTTTCTTCTGTGGATAAGGAAAATGTGTTAGTTAAAAGACAATCTTGACTCAGATATTATAAATATGTATATTACCAACAAATATTGGGTTGGAGATAGGATGATGGCAGCTGTAGTGCACTATGCACCTAGAACAGTGCAGCTGTAGTGATAGCAATGTAGGGCTTTTCCAGCAACCTCTAAGCAGAAAACAGAGGCAACAGGAAGAAGAAAAAGGTCATGTTTTATAGACAATAAGTACCATTTGTAAAACACAATTTCTTTGTGATCTAAATTTTCCTTCTGCTTAACTATTGGCTTCAACAAGCTACTAATGGCTTTTTCCTGCCGTAACTCATTCTGGTTTCTCCCTGTTTCTGTGTACATACCACTCAAAATTTCTGGATGGCTCAGTGGAACAACTGCCCTCTTCTTAGTTCTCCTTTGAGCAATAATATTAATATAATACCCTACTAATACTATTGTTTTATATAAAAACAAAAAGGAAATCCTCTTCTTAGTCCTCCTTCAATAATATCAACTAAATAATATCAACACTAATATTGTTTCTGCATAAAAACAAAAAAGAAAAGGAAAAAAAAGACTACCTTGCTAATTAAAGAGCAAATTGGCTGCACAACTGAAATCTGGACTAGCACGATCTTTGTAAACAATGTGATGCAGACATCCTTAAGTACAAAATACATTTTAAAAGTAATGACAAAGACAAAGAAGGATCATTGGGAAAACTCCTCTGTAGTAAACACATCCATTTGCTATGATAGCAGTGGGTGACTTTCACTGACTTGGATTCTCAGCATGTTGTGTGTACTATGGAGGATTCACACAGTAGCATGAGATACCATGAAACCTCACGCAATGGAGCACAAGCCAAGTAGAAAACAAATGCTTTCCATGTGTTTATTTCATACTTGTGCTTATTGAGACACCCAACCACTTTTGCTAATGTGTCCCAGATTTGTATCTCAAGGAACTAAGGACAAAGCATTTTTGTCAAAGTTGCTTAATCCTAGAATTCCTGCTCCTTCTCACTCCCAAAGACTTCTGCTAATTTCTCCTGTACTCCAAAGATCTAGCTTTTAAATTTGGTATATCTTACTAGTGAAACTCTGAGTTTTTCTTTAATTTACTGAATTTAGCATTAATCTGAAATTTTTATTTTAGTAATATATACCATTAGAATATGCATTCTTATAAACTACCAAATAAAAAATTCATAAGCTATACATTACATCTTTAGGCATGAATGTAATACTAACAAACTTCAAACTAAATTATAATAATTGTTTATATTTCAAAAGTATAAAAATTGAGTCATATTTCATGAGCAGTGTTACATAAACACAAACCTACTGCTGAATCCCAATTATATATATACATATATTTTGAGACACAGTCTCACTCACTCTGTTGTCCAGTCTGGAGTGCAGGGGCACAATCTCCACTCACTGCAACCTCTGCCTCCTAGGTTTAAGGGATTCTCCTGTCTTAGCCTCCTGAGTAGCTGGAATTACAGGTGTGTGCCACCACACCTGGCTAAGTTTTGTATTTTTGGTAGAGACAGGGTTTCACCATGTTGGTCAGGCTGGTCTCGAACTCCTGACCTCAAACAATCTACCTGTCTTGGCCTCCCAAAGTGCTGGGATTACAGGCGTAAGCCACTGCACCCAGCCCAATCTTATACTGTTGCTGTCAATCTAATGACACTGTAGTTATTTAGTTATTAATAAATTGTGATTAAGGCCATAGGACTTTGGTCCAACAAAATGCTCAAACTGTCCTGGTCAATAAAAATAGTTTCTGGGAAAAATACAATTGTAAGGAGGATTTTCTTTTTTTTTCTTTTATAACATTTGTTCAAGGTTCCATAGTAAAGAGGATTTTCAAAGATCGATTATATTTGGAATAATATCAGTTCAGAGAAGAACAGAAAAGTGGTAGAGATTTGGCTTAATGGTTGATAACAGCTGTTTTCCTACATGTTGACAGGTGCAGGGAGCTTGTCCATCTTCTTCACCACTTTATCTTGAGCACCTAGAAGAGTCTGGCATAGTAAAGGCACTCAAATTTGTTGAATGAGTCAATGAGTAGGTGAATAAAAGTTATTTTATTCTATAAACTATTTTTTAGAGTAACATATTTTTATACTATATAATATTTGAGTATTAAAGACATTTAATGTATATTTATGAGCATTAATACCTAAATAAATATCAAAGGTCTCTAACACATTAGTCATAAGCAAAAGAAAATAAAATAAGAGACTTTCAGGTTGTTGGCAAAAATAGAAATAAAATACCGGTTTTCAAACATCAATTTAAAAAATAGGTTTGCATGTTGATACCTGGTTCTGCTGATACAGAGAAGCTGGACTGTTGGGTCCAAAGAAATATTTTTTATTAAGGTATTTGTTTTTAATGTATATAGATTTTGCCTCCCTTTGATTTCGATCTCTGTAAGTTATTCTCCGGAGCTGCTCAATGTCTGTCCAGCACATAAGATCCATGCTAAAATGAAAACAAAAACAATGTATAGGTCTTCATATTTATTTCTCTAAATTCCAGCAAACACCCGATTGTTGTTCTGACAGAACTTAGAAAGTGGCTGTCTTGACTAGTTGCATTAGATCATGGAAATAATGAACCCAATATTCTATCTCTGATTCCTTTCTAGGCTAGTTAGCTTGACTCTATTACACTCCTAATCCTGGCTAAATATATGAATGATGACAAAGGAATATTAGGATCAGAAAAAAAAAATCTATCACCATCATTGGTGGGATCTCAGAGTTCTTTCATTAATTTCATCAATTTCAAAAATAAGAAAATTTCCACATATGTCATGTCATTTGACAAAAGGTCAGATTTAGAATAATCCTCATCTTAATGGGTACCAAAAAATAGAAAGCATAAATAAGGGCCAGGCACAGTGGCTCACGCCTGTAATCCCAGCACTTTTGGAGGCCAAGGTGGGTGGCAGGCAGATCACTTTAATTCAGGAGTTTGAGACCAGCCTGACCAACATGGCAAAATCCCATCTCTACTAAAAATACAAAAATTAGCTGGACGTGGTGGCACATGCCTGTAATCCCAGCTACTGCAGAGGCTGAGGCATGCGAAACACTTGAACCCGGGAGACGGAGGCTGCAGTGAGCTGGGATCATGCCACTTCAGCCTTGGTGACAGAGTTAGACCCTGTCTCAAAAAAGAAAAAAAAAAAAGAATGAATAAGACCTACTATTTGATAGCACAATAGGATGACTATAGTCAATAATAACTTAATTGTACAATTTAAAATAACTTAAAGTATAACTAGATTGTTTGTAACTCAAAGGATAAATGCTTGAGGGAATGGACACCCCATTCTCCATGATGTGCTTATTTCACACTGCATGCCTGTATCAGAACATCTCATGTACCCCATAAATATATACACGTACTACGTAGCCACAAAAATTTAAAAAATTAACAGATGAAAAATAAAAAGATAGAAAAATCCTCATTACAATGAAGGGAAACCATATACAGTGAAATTTGGCTCTCAGATCTAATCAGTTTCTGTTAACTAGGGAGAATATTAAAAAGAAAAAAATATATTCAATACTTCAGTTTATATTAGATAAATATGTTATAAGGTTCCAAGATTCTGGGTAAAACTACAATGTTTCATTTATATATCAGTTAATAAAAATTATAAAATATTATAATTTCAATATCTCAATGAAATATAAAAAGGACATTTTCCAGAAATAGTAATTAAAATACCAGTCTAGAGAAATGTAAAACAAATAAACAGTAGAAAAGAGAAAAAATAAAGCACATTGGTATTTTAACTTAGCCAATGCTAAAAGTAGCAACATTATGTAACCACTTAAAAGAACTATGTGGAGGTTGCTACAATCAAAATGTACTCCATCTTTAAAAAGTTACCTATACAGATTTCAGATGATCATGTTTGTCAGTTTTTATTGACATGGGTAAAATCTGTTATAGCACCAAATCACTTTTATAATATGTTGAATCAAAACTAGTAGCTTAGAAAAATGTTTTCAGTGAGAAATATATGGTTATGTCCCTTACCTTGAAGAATGAGTCTCAAGAAACTGACGGAAATGTTCAAACTCCAGTTTGTTATTAAGCAGATCACTAAACTTAAAATGTTTGTATTCTGCAGGAACATTATCCCAATATTCTGTTCGTTTAGAGACATTAGAGAGTGATAAAATGCCACTTCCAATTTCACAAGTGGTATCCTGGTGAAACAGTACTTTTCAGAAAAAAAAATCTTAAACACAACAAATTGTTTACAATTTTAAGTAGAGAAACTGAAAGAAAAATCAATCATTCGGCCAAGGCCATTTAACAATTCAATGGCAGAAGTGGGTAAAGACTTTAGAATCTTGTAAAGAATCTGGTTCAGATTCTAACAATCTGGATAAAGAGTCTGGTTCAGATTCTAACGTATCAAATTCTGTTCTGTTTATTTTCATTCCATTCCCTTCTTTTCATAAATATTTAGTAAATATTTACTACACAAAGCACTTGCTTGTAAATTAACTTTAATATATTTTTCTAAGTACAGAAGTAACATGCCTTTTGTAATAAGAAAATAAAAATCATACATAATACTACCATTCAAAGATAACCACCATTAACATTTTTTAATACAGCCTTCCAGTCTTACTTATGTATATACATGTAGTTTATAAAAAATGAAGAAAAGTATAACAATAAAAATTAAAAATAAAAATTAAAAATTAAAAGTGAAGATTAGATACTATGATGGTTGCATAGTTCAGCAGATTGAATTCATGAAGAGATTTACAATGTCTGATGTAGTTTTAAAATATAAAGATAGGATTATGCACCTATTTATAGTTTTGTGACCTGGTTCTTTTTCTTAACAATGTTGATCATAAACATAAGACATTCTTTTATAACATAATATTTAAAAGTTATAGAGTAATACAAGTTACTTATCTAATAATACATCCTTCAAATATAATATTAAAATATAAATATAATCACCATATAGAAGTTAATTTTTAGATAATTTTATGACATCTGATGTTTCGTGAACAGTTTATAAGAACGAAAGGGCAAAGGGGAAAAGAGGCTTATTCTTTGAAAGGCCCTTCCTTATACAATTCCTTACATAACTAATTCATCTCCCTATTTGTTTTTATAAAGGATCCATGAGATAAGCTACCAATGTTTTAAAAATTAATTTTCCTTATGTAGAAGGAGTGTGGATAGTGTTATAAAGTTTAGTTCATAGAGTTTACAATACAACTTTATATCATGCTACCTTTATGGATTTTTATGTATCCTTTGCAAGATAGTATTAGTGTATCAAATAGATAACTTCTGGATAAGAATAAAAATTTCAGATAGGCACAAAGAAGAAAGTTTTAAAAAAATCACCTGAAACCTTACCACTCAGAGTTATCTTTAATATTTTGGTGAGTGTCTTTTCAGATATTTCTTTTTATACATATGGATACATGCAGAAACACATATATAGTTTTACATAAACAGGATCATACCATACCAGTGTTTCTGTTACAAAAATTTTAATATATCTTAAACATTTTCCAGGTCAATTAACTGTCATTTTTATGTAGATGCATAAATTTAATTTTATGGCTTTAAGGATTTATTATGTTTACTTAGCCAATCCAAAAGATGCAACTTTATGAATCAAAGTAACACTTTAATACCCTAGTCAATCCTATGATCTTTTTACCATCTTCCTAAATTCCTTCCCATATTTTTTCTTTATTGATTTCCCTATTGCTGTCACACAACAGTTTCTTTTCTGTTTAGAAAACTTAATTTAACTCCTTTGTAACCTGACAACAAATAGAAAGAGCAGCTGCCATATAGAAAATAACTGATAACATTCAAAGGAATATAACACAGTTGAAGGCTCCAATGTCTAGTCTTAGCCAAGGCAAACGAGTGGCCTGGTTCCCTGTCAAATACCTCATCTGCTTTGTTTTTCTGGCTCCCTTGTCAAATATGTCAATAAGAGGTAACACCTGTCAAATGCAGCATGCTAGGCAAAGGAACAGCAGAAAAATGAAACTGCCTATCCCCTACTCTATAATACATGATCTCCTCACTCTACAGTCTACCCCTGCCCAATACATAAAGTGGTAACCCTCTCCAGGATAAAAAGTTTGTTTTTGTAAGTGGAAGGTTGCCTTACCCCAGCTTTCTTGGAAAGTGTCCCTTTATGCAAAGCCTGTAGCTTTCTGAAGTATGTGGAGTCTAACTGTCGAGTTTCTTCCACCAGCTCCACCTAAAATAAATA
Source organism: Theropithecus gelada (assembly GCF_003255815.1). Lineage (NCBI taxonomy): Eukaryota > Metazoa > Chordata > Mammalia > Primates > Cercopithecidae > Theropithecus > Theropithecus gelada. Next base: position 102,311,815 of record NC_037676.1, read on the forward strand.
AATAAAGCTTGTGACATCAAGAGAATGTACAATTTGCTAGTAACAGTGGGCTGAAAAACAAATACAGTTGGCAATAAAGCAAATTATTTTCAAAGCAAAAGCAGAAAGATAACATAGTTTAAAAGATTAGCTACAGCAGGGTCACACTTCAAAAGGATGCAATACAAAATGCATACATTTCTATGTAATGATATAGTGCCACCAAAGATCATTCCTGCTTTCTGGAGGAATGTAAACTTACAAATAATGCAAATATATTGGTCACATTTCCAACTTTTATTCAATATAACATGATAATAGTCATGACAGCAGATGCCACTAGCTTTAGGAACCAAATAATTCACAGAAACAAGAAACGACCAGACTCCATGTTGTCATTAGTATGTGAGCAAAGGCTTTAAGTAGTAAAGCTGTAGTAAGAGGGGAGACCATCAATCATCAAATAAAACCTCATAACAGCTTGTCTTCAGAGTTTGTAACGTACTGTTTCATATAGTCAGAAGAACAAGATCATTTTCTATTTCTCTACTGCAGGGGAAAACCAGCTTGACTGAAGAGCTGCCTGAGAACTTTCTGTATTTAATAGCTAGCTTTGGTAGTCTGCTGCGTTATTCTTTCTGGGAAAGAGTCTACAGAATACAGTCAGCTGGGCTTTTAGATAAGTCCTCATACTTCTAGAAGGAAGTTTCTAGAATTAAGAGAGATTTATTTTTCCTCCTACTAAAAACAGTACAATTTCTTTCATCCATTTTATAAGAATCATGACTAATGCTGAAACTTTTTGGTTTAGGGAAGTTAGTTATAATTCCAAACCTTTTTTTTTGAAACCATTGCATCCTCTATGGCATACAGTATATTTAAAATAATGACTGGAAAGAATTTTTTTAAACTTCATCTAATATCCAAATTTTCCTACTGTAATAAATGCATTTTTGTAATACAAAGGATGCTATGCTAATTTTTCAGGACAAAGAGAAATCTAATTATTTTGGTCATTGAACTTAGTAAACCATAACAGTTGTTTCAGTCACGATCCAATAAGGTAACTCTATCCAAGGTGTTTTGGTATTAATTTTGTATGACAATCTAAGAAGTTGTTGAGGAGATATGAACAAAGAATAACAATGCAAAGGCAGCAGAGTTCCACCTGAAATGACCTCAGGTACATAGTACATGCATTAACTTAATATAAAAAGTATAGATAGATGGTTTTAATTTGTGATTCAAAATAAATATTTAAATAAATGGCCTCCACCCATTAATAAAATAATGAAAATACTCAAGCATTGAGGCTTAAAACGACCTCTTTCAGGATGACAAAAGACGTGTTGAAACTTGTATCCAGTCAAGCAGTCTGACCTGATGAACACTGGGGGTACTTTAAAATAGAAGTACCAAAGTCAGAGGATCTACTTTCCACAATACATATGAAACGTTTATGTTTTCCATGCATGTGATAGTAACTGAAACTCATCTAGCATAAAATGAAATGGGTGTTTCTGTTCATCAAAATTAAGGCTACTGCTGAAAAGTAGCAAGAAAGGCATATTTACTTATTCACAGGAAACCAAAACTCAGATTTCTCTATTCTGACATACTTATACGGAGAGCAAAAAATGACATAAAGTCTTTCATTAGGCAACAATAAGAAAACTGGCAAAAAACAAAACAAACAAACAAACAAAAAAACAAGTGATGCCACTGCACTCCAGCCTGGGCAACAGAGCGAGACTCCATCTCAAAAAAATAAAAAAAATTAAAAAATCAAGTGGGTAAATACTTTCCCTGCCCAAATTTTGAGGCTACCCAAATCTTAGCTCTAAATCTTAGGGCCACATGAGACCTTTTCCAGTTTTTCTCTTGTGAGTTAACAATGCTGCTTATCGTTGGCAGTAAATCTAACGGTTTTTTATTTTTATTTTTATTTTTATTTTTTATTTTTTTATTTTTTTTAGACCAAGTTTTGCTCTTGGCGTCCAGGCTAGAGTGCAATGATGTGATCTCGGCTCACTGCATCCTCCGCCTCCCAGGTTCAAGCAATTCTCCTGCCTCAGACTCCCATGTAGCTGGGATTACAGGCACCCGCCACCACACCCAGCTAATTTTTGTATTTTTAGTAGAGACAGGTTTTCACCACGTTGGCTAGGCTGGTCTTGAACTCCTGACCTCAGGTGATCCACCCGCCTTCGCCTCCCAAAGTGCTGGGATTACAGGTGTGAGTATTGTAGTAAACCTGAATGGTTTCACACTCAATTTATCAGTGGCACAGTACCTTTTTATAAGCAATTTGGTCCGATTTTACCATCTTTGTCCATGGTTCAAGAAGGAGGAGAAGGATATATTCCTCTGCTGTGTCAAAAAGGTCTTCAAATGGTGGCTGTATTTTCATATAAATTTCTTTTTTCTTTTCCTGTTGGAGTCCAATGTCAAGAGTGGCAGAAGGAGCAACGTATGTGGCAAAAAGATACTGAAGGAGAAGAGGGAAGAAGGGAGAGGATGTTGAGAGAAGCCACAATGGTTAGCAGATACCTCAGCATAGGCATTTTTTAAAAACTAAGAGAAGGCAAATAAGCCAACGTGATATTTTTCTTGAAAATATGGGTAGAACTACTTAACACGAAGCAATGCATCTATTTGAAAGACTTTGTTTTTCCTTTTGTTTTCCAATTTCTTCATCAGTAATTAGTCAATTTTTCTCAGATTACAAAAATCTGAGGAAGCACTAGGTATTATTACGATAAATTTGAGTTTATGTGCCTCTTTTCTTCCTTTATGTTCACAACATTTCTAACACATTTGTGTTACTTTCCAAAGTGGCTTGAAATACTTTTTTTTGGAAACAGGAGGCAAGAATACACTAGGACTGAAAAGCTGGCTATTAGTCTTTTGGAGAAACAACAGACTACCTGTCCTACCAAACTGAGCTGCAGAGTTCTTAAGACTTGCTAATTATCCCTTTCTGCCATTAAGTCTTTCCATCTGGTATCCAATGCTGTGGAAGACAAAAGCATAAGAGTGAATGGAGGCCAGGTGCAGTGGCTCACGCCTGTAATCCCAGCACTTTGGGAGGCCGAGGCGAGTGAATCACTTGAGGTCAGGAGGTCAAGGCCAGCCTGGCCAATATGGTGAACCGCCCCGCCCACCCCCCCCACCCCCCACCCCCCACCCCCCGCCGTCGCTACTAAAAATACAAGAAGTAGCCAGGTGTGGTGGTGCACACCTGTAATCACAGTTACTCAGGAGGCTGAGGCAGTAGTAATTGCTTGAACCGGGGTGCCAGAGATTGCAGTGAGCCAAGATCAAGATCATGCCACTGCACTCCAGCCTGGGTGACAAAGTGAAACTCCATCTCAAAAAAAAGAAAGTGAATGGAAAGATATACATAGAACCTCCAGCAAACCTGCCACAAATATCTGTTCCATTCTACTAATTGTCCTGTCTCTCAATAATAGTTACGTATATCTGAGAAGCAATTTAATAACATTGTGTTTAAAAAATGTTTGCACACTGGACATTTTAAATCAAGTTTTACTAACAATCTCTAGTTAATTTGTACTTTATGTCAATTTTATTTCACATACTTAGAATTTGAACCTGATAATATCTAGACCAACTCGGAACAGACAGATACAGATATGAGTTTGTACCAAACAGCAATAGTCTTATTTAAAATAATCTTTTAAAAGAGGTAAAGGGTCCATGTTAACAACACAAGCATTTACTGAGTACTCCATCTACTGCATCTTAGACACTTGGCTAGGTGCTATGTATGCAAAGATTAATGAACAAGAGTCAATGCCTATTCTGAAGAAGCCAATTTGGTGGTGACATGGAGATGAATATCAATGGTTATAACAGGATGAAAAGTGCTATAAGAGAGGTATGTATTATAAATAAGATCTTCAATGATCTTTTAAGCTCGTCTCCCATTAATCATCTTTAAAATTTTACATTCAAATACAAATTTTCTATAATTTCCCTAAGTCTTGCTGTTTTGCCATTTCATACCATTGCACATATTGTTCCTTCCATCTTGGATGGCTACACTACCCCACATACCTTGTCTGCTTGATAAACTAATTTAGAGTTTAAAACCAAACATGAGGCCGGGCACTCACACCTGTAATCCCAGCACTTTGGGAGGCCGAGGCAGGCAGATCACGAGGTCAAGAGATTGAGACCATCCTGGCCAACATGATGAAACCCCATCTCTACCAAAAATACAAAAATTAGCTGGGCATGGTGGTGCACACCTGTAGTCCCAGCTACTCAGGAGGCTGAGGCAAGAAAATCGTTTGAACCCAGGAGGTGGAGGTTGCAGTGAACCAAGATCATGTCCCTGCACTCCAGCCTGATGACAGAGTGAGACTTCGTCTAAAAAAATTAAAAACCAACGTTGATTTCTCCTCCTCTAGGAAGTTTCACTCACATTCTCCCCCAATAATCACACTTTCTGCTGCTATGCCTATCACTCTATAATGCAGTTATGTATTTATGTGTCTTCTCTTCCAGACTGAGATCCTTGAAGGCAAAGACTGTAGCTTATTCACTGGTGTATCTCCAGTTCCTAGAACTGTTCTTGGCAGACAGTAGATGCCATAAACATTTATTAAAATTTCCAAATCCCTAGAAAAGACTCATTTATGTATTGGACTAGGAAAGGAAATAATTCTAGAAACTCTTCAGAGAGAAGATAATTCTTTTTTTTTTTTTTTTTAAGAGATGGGGTCTTGCTATGTTGCTCAGGCTGATCTCAAACTCCTGGGCTCAAGCAATCTGCCCACCTTGACATCCCAAAGTGCTGGAATTAACAGGTGTGAACCACCATGCCTGCCCTCCAGAAGATAATTGTTAAGCTAAATCTCTAAAGATAAGTTGGAGTCAATAATCAGACAATAGAGGAGGGTTGATGAAAGATGGCCCAAGCAGAAGCAAAACACAGGTCAATGCATGGAGGCCTATGGGAGCTTTAAAACCTATGGAGAGATTTTAGGTTTCAAGTAGATAACACTGGCTAAAGGAAAGAGGTGAATAAGAGAAGATACTTTAAAGGGAGGCAGAAACCAGAGCATGAATATGATCTCTTATCCTTTGTTAAGGAATTTGAATTTTTACCTAAAGATATAATGGGGAATCTTGTAAGGATTTTAACTGAGCAGTGACACTATTGGATACGATAGTTTGAGTAAGATCAATATTTGAAGCAGTTTGGAAGTTATTTCAATAGATAGACAAGAAATTACATGCCACCTTCACCTCTTGCTTGCTTTTTTGCAATAGTCTCTTAACTAATCTTCCCAGACTACTCTTTGCTTTCTCACAGTCTATTCTTACCACAGCAGACAGAAAAATCCTTTTGTGCAGCACTCCTCTGCTCAAACTCTCTAGTAGCTTCCCATCTCACACATAATAAAAGTCAAAATTCTTATAATTACCTATAAATGGAGTTTTTGGAAGTCTTGCAATGATTAGGAGACAAGGATTATAGTTCAGGACCTGTCAGTGGGGAAGTCCCTGTAAACATCCTAAGCTCTCAAAACACCCTGAGAGCAGGAATGGACTAGATATTGACTCCAGTCTCGAGTTTTTAATGTGCCAAAAGAAAATAACTGCCAACCTATAATTCTATGTCTAGCAAAAACACCTTTCCAAAATAAAAACAAAATAGATGTTATAAATCAACAGACAAAAACAGAAACTTCATCACCAGAAGACCTGTCCTAAATGAAATATTAAATGGAGACTCTAGAGGTGAAATATTAAATGGAGGCTCTAGACAAAAGCAGGATGGACTAGAAAACAATGGAAAGTACAAATATATGGGTAAATATCAATAAATATTTATTGCAAAATAAAATAATAATAATGAATAAAGTCAGAAGAAATAGTAAAAGAGCCTGAGAAACAGAAGTCAGAGAGATAAGAGGTAAACCAAGTCAGAGTAATGCTGCAGAAGCCAAATGAAGAGTTAGCTTAAAGATAGGAGACAGCAATAAATGGTGTGAAGAATTATACACACACACACACACACACACACACACACATATATATATAGACATTAAAGCAACAAAAGAATCAAAGGTGCTGGTTAAAGTGCAATTGAAATGATCTACTGTGAGGTCCATGACACGTAGGAAAGCAAACAAGGTCAAAATCAGGGTAGTGATACAGTAATTTGCAGGGTAGAGTATCAAAGAACCAGTGATTAAGATAAGGGAGAAGGGCATGTAGAGTAGTTAAAAGAGAATACTAAAGTTCAGAATATAATAGGCATTCAATAGATATTTGCTGAGTATATAAATGGGAGATGAGTGGCTTTAAGCGAAACAGTGATTTGAAAGGGAAATTTCACAGGTCAAGAATTTAAAGCTGGCAGGGTGTGGTAGCTGATTCTCATAATCTCAGCACTTTGGGAGGCCAAGGTGGGAGAATCATTTGAGGCCAGGAGTTCGAGATTACAGTGAAATATGATGGTGCCATCATACTCCAGACTGGGTGACAAGAGTGAGGAGACAGACAGAGAGAGAGACAGTGAGAGAGAGAGAAAGAAAGGAAAGAAACAGAGAGAGAGAGTTTTCTAAAGTAAACTAATAAAAATAATGTCTTAGGTAAATTATGAAACTAAAGATTAAAATTATCAAATTAACAACATTTAAAAATGTAGGATTTGCTCCAATAATTCCAAATTCACTTCAAATAAAAGAAAATTTAACAGCCTAAATTACTTACACTAAAAATCAGTAGTCAGGCTAAATTAGGGCAGAAATACTTTTTTTAAATTTTTTTTTTCTTTTACAGTTCAAAACTATAGTTTAAAAAGATCTGATGTGCTACATATCAAATTCTCATATGTTGAGCATTCTGGTTAGTACAAGAAAAGTTCTCATATAGAAATCAGGATAACGCCTTTGATTTTTTTTTTTTTTTTTTTTTTTTTGAGACGGAGTCTCGCTTTATCGCCCAGGCTGGAGTGCAGTGGTGTGATCTCGGCTCACTGCAAGCTCTGCCTCTTGGGTTCATGCCATTCTCCTGCCTCAGCCTCCCAAGTAGCTGGGACTACAGGTGCCCACCAACACGCTTGGCTAATTTTTTGTATTTTTAGTAGAGATGGGGTTTCACCATGTTAGCCAGGATGGTCTCTATCTCCTGACCTTGTGATCTGTCTGCCTTGGCCTCCCAAAGTGCTGGGATTACAGGCGTGAGCCATCACACCTGACCTGATTTCTTTTTTTAAATGAGAACAGAGAAGAGGGTAAAAGTAGGAAAGAAGTTGAAAAGGTGGCTAGGACAACAATGACAGCTGTTAGGATTGTCAGCCTCTGGTGGACGCCTAAATCTACTTCCCTTCTCTTTTACTCTGTCTTGCCTTTACTCTTTCTGTTTTATCTTTAAGATTTAGTGCTAACCTCAATTCCAAGAGATCATCTATGTGTGATTTAGATAGTCTAGTACTGTATCTATACTATGGTGGACACTTCTTGATGCCCTGTTGAAGCCAAGTTTCTGTATATGATTGTATCCAACTGCCTTGGGCTTTTACCTTCTTAAACTTTGCTTTATGATTTTCTTCAAGGTAAGTTTGTCTTTATTTTACCACTTACCATATTAATAGAACAACTTTCTCTCTCTGACCATAATTTTCATCTATTTGTATCTCTCACCAAGCTTTTCTTCACCTTCAGCACAATCTAAATAAATATGTCCTCTAAATAAATCATGCACCAGCTGCTTTATCTTACTTTCTTAGACAATTGGGACTGAGAACTGTCCATTATTTCAACTATACTCTTACCAACATCCCTATTTCCTCCCCACTCTACCCTCAAGTTCCTAATAAAAACATCATGACTGACTCCATTATAAATAAAATTCAAAAAACCTTGGCTGCAATCAAAAAGTTTGTTACATTTTTGCTTATTTCTAATCAATGCCATTTCCCATTTTAAAACTGCCATCCTATTTAATGCTCCCAACTGTACTCTTACACTTCTTCACTTTCAGTAGACTTTATCTTCCACGTAACTGGGAAAAACCACTGGTATAAATGCCCTCAACTTTCCTCTCAAGAGCTCTCTTCTAAATCTTTTTGTTTCTCTGATGTCTCAAAGGAAGACGTCTTTCCAATCCTAAGGCATTCAGGTGCACTCGACCATGTTCCTCCAGAGCCTGCAACACCAGCTATTTCCTTAGTGCCTTGTTTCTTTAATCTACCTCTCCATTGATTCCATTTGCTTCTTTATGCTACAAAGTTGTTGAAATCTAGTGCCTTTCTCATTCTAAAATGTTTTTCCTGACTCTGTTTTACTCCCTACTTCTTACCCTACTTCTTTCTTCCCTTTCTCTACAAGTCTCCATAGTCACTCCTCAATCTATGGAAGTCTGGCTTCCATGCCAATGACAATGATCTCAAAGATCACTAAAAACCACCTAATCGCCAATTCAATAGCTTCTTTCCTTAATCTTCATTCAACCTGATCCCTTATGCAGCTTTAATACTGCATAATATAATTATCTCCTCTCTCCTTTACTCTCTTTCCTCTGACTTCGCCAACCCTTTCTCTTGATTCTCTCCCTGCCAATTTCTGCTGCTTCTCAGGCTCTTTGCTGATTCCTTTTCCTCCATTCCTCCCTTAAAAGATGACACTTACTAAAGTTCCATGCTCAATTACACCTTCTCAGTTCATGCCCCTACAGTTTCTCACAGGAGGCAAGCACTCCCTCACAGGAGTTTTGTACTCTGCACTCTATCGCTTCTATGCTCTCTACCCTCATCTTCTTTTCGCCTTTCACTGAGCTTCTATTCATCCTAAAGACTCAGCTTCCATGGCTCCTGAAGTCTGGCTTAAGAATCCTTCCTGTGTGTTCCCATGGACCCTGTACTTTTATGTTTTTCCCACTGGACCCTACACTCTACAAAGAGACTGTGTCTACTTTGTTTATTACTGTATCCCTAGCATCTGGCATAATGTGAAATTTAGAATAAGTAGATGAATGAAAGACTTCACCTAGCTCCAAAAATTTAACAGTCAATCAATGTGGAAGAACTCCATATACTAATACTAATAGCTTTACACCAGATTTCTTTCCTGAACTCAAAACCTTTGCTTTTAGCAGCCTACTTGTTATAGCCACATGAGTATCTTCCAGACCCTCAAGGACTCAATAATATAGCAAATTATCCCTTCCTAACTTCTAAAGCCTCTCCCTTCCTCCTGTGTTTCCAGGTTTCTTTTCTTTTTTTTTTTTTCTTTTCTTTTCTTTCTTCTTGAGATGGAATCTCCCTCTGTCACCCAGGCTGGAGTGCAGTGGTGTGATCTCAGCTCACTGCAACCTCTGCCTGCCAGGTTCAAGTGATTCTTGTGTGTCAGCCTCCTGAGGAGCTGGGACTACAGGCACGCACCACCACCCAGGCTAATTTTTGTATTTTCAGTAGAGACAGGGTTTCACCATGTTGGCCAGGCTAGTCTTGAACTCCTGATCTCAAGTAATCTGGCTGCCTTGGCCTCCCAAAGTTCTGGGATTACAAGCGTGAGCCACCATGCCTGGCCTCCAGTTTTCATTAATAATACCCATTTATAGTACAATTTTTGACTCTTCCCTGCGCTCCCCTTTTTTATTCTCAAATGCAAATCCTATGACTTTAATCTCTCCAATGAAACAAGGAGAAACTAACAAAAACAAATATAAAAATATCAGGAGGAAATAAGTAGCATCACTTCCATCTCAAGAAACATCATAAAACTCAGTTTTCTGACCAAGCAAGGCCAGACCTTTCCCAGGTTACTGTCTGCTACCTTTCTTCCTGACCTCACACTCATATTTTGCCCTAGCCATGGGGGTTCATGCATATTATTTAGCTACATAGTCTGCAGTCTCTAGGATCTATATCACTGGGACAGTCATGTGTCCCTACTCTGGTCTAAGCCTACTGTCTTTGCATAATTATTAACAGTTTAATTCTCAAAAGCATCTGGGTTTAGATGATAAATTATATGGTTCCTCCATATTTAATTGTCATCAGTTAAATTCTGAAGTTTCTCTAAAACAAGACTCCTAGAAACACTTGACACATATTTAAATCTGAAAATAAAGCAAAGAAAAGCAGAAGATGTTCCATGATAAGAAACAGACATTTGTCTAATTCTCAACCATATTAATTGAATAGCTATTCTCAAATGCCAAAATCTCAAACCAGAAATATGTAATTTAGAACTTGGGTTGACACTTCACAGACTTTCCTGTTAAAAATAAACAAACTAGAGAGGGGAGGGGAAGAAAAAAGAAATGAACTAAATGATTGCACCTGAATGTATTAATTTGCCCTCCCACTTTTTATTTTTTTGCTTCCTTACCACGTTTATTGAATTATTGTCACCCAAACAATTTCTCTTTGTTCAAGAGTATCAACCCCCCATCTGACAACCAGCATAATCCTTAAAAATAATACGCTCTCCTGCTGGGCGAGGTGGCTCACGCCTGTAATCCCGGCACTTTGGGAGGCCGAGGCAGGCAGATCACGAGGTCAGGAGATTAAGACCATTCCACCTAACACGGTGAAACCCTGCCTCTACTAAAAATACAAAAAAGTAGCTGGGCGTGGTGGTGGGCGCCTATAGTCCCAGCTACTTGGGAGGCTGAGGCAGGAGAATGGCATGAACCCGGGAGGCAGAGCTTGCAGTGAGCCAAGATCAGGCCACTGCATTCTAGCCTGGACGACAGAGCTAGACTTGGTCTCAAAAAAAAAAAAAAAAAAAAAAAAAAAGAAGAAGAAGAAGAAGAAGAATACACTCTCCCTACATCCCTGATTCCTTACCAGTCTTTTTTTTTTTTTTTAAACAGGGGCTTGCTCTGTCACCTACGCTGAAGGGCAGTGGCCTGATCTCCGCTTACTGCAACCTCTGCCTCCTGGGCTCAAGCAATCCTTTTGTCAACGTTCATCACCATGCTCCACTAATTTTTTTAAAATGTTTTGTAGAGACAAGGTCTCATTATATTGCCCAGGCTGGTCTCAAACTCCTAGGCTCAAGTGATCCTTCCCTCTTGGCCTCCCAAAGTACTGGGATTACAAGCATGAGCCACTATGCCCTGTCCTTTATTGAAAAATCACAGAACTGGAAGCATTAAAAAGGGGCTTGTGAGGTCATCCAATCCATGGCATCCCAAGCCTACACTACACACATTTATTGTCTTTTGTTGAAGTTGTCTCCGCTGTTCCTCACCTCTCCAGGATGGTAGAGACACATGCGGTTAAACGAGTAAGGATGAGAAAAGTGAATTCGGTTTGTCAATTCTTTATTAGCCCAAACAGTAAAATTATTGTACATTTAAACTGAATTATGATACTAAAATCTGAATATGTCTTTCTAATAATCCAAGGCAATCTATAAGTGGATAACTAACTTATAGATTGTTATAATCTATAAGTTATAGATTATAGATAACTAACTTATAGATTGTTATAATCTATAAGTGGGTAACAGTATATATATATTTAGTAAATAAAAGATATTGTAATTGTATATCTAAAACAAAAGTTTAAAAAGCTAAACAACACACTTAAAATCTTTATAAAGATGATAAAATCCTTTTAAGTTGATATAAATTGACTTTAAGATGAAACATAAAGATTATGCTTTTTGATATGTAAATCATATAGCCTGATTATGGGTTAGAAACATTGTTTAAATATCCAAATCATTTGCTTTTTTTACTGGCCACCCAGTTCTTCCTTTCTAGCCACAGAGTAAACAACAACGCAGCTCATGTTAGAGAAGAAACTGCTCCCTTCATATTCCAGTCAGCTACTCCGATTCACATTCAAGCAGAGATTCACTCACACACAGCTGTGGCCAACATGAGTCCAATTTAAACATTAACCTATGATGCTTTAACAACCCAGCAGGAAAGTTTTTGAGAAGGGATACAAGCACTGCCTGTCTGTGATCAAAGTGCCTGGCACTGCACACAACATGACTCTAAGCCTCATCTCTCCTGGAGACACTCAAAGGTTATGTAATCAGGAAACGCACAATGCACTGCTTGCCCTGCACCTCTCTACACCTGTGCCTGTGACTCACTTTCTTGGCATCTGTATCAACAAAAAAAAGAAAAAATAGTAATGCCTGCCCCTAAAAAATCTTTTACAGTCTTGAAATTCTGGGAGTTAATTTTCTTTTTTTTTTTTTTTGGGAGTTAATTTTCTTGCCTAACTGAACTGTCAGTATTACCCGAGAGTTAACAAGACTAGCAAGAAAAAAAGATGTAGGATGGATACCATGAGACAGAATAGCTGAACTGGAAAGCAGAAAAAAAAATGAAGAAAAAAATTAGGATAAATGAAGACACACACACACACACACACACAAAATAGCAGGGGAAGAAAAACCGTATTTTGATTAATGTTTTGCTTTCTAAACGGTGTTAAAATGAAGAACAATGTTTAATTTATTTTTAATACATATTAGTTTGCTGACATTACTGGGGGAAGAAGTGAACAAATATTCCTGTTTGCCTCTTCAAGGAAATCTCAGCTGCTTCATTAATTAGAGACAATATCCTCTATATAATACCTGCATTATACTATTAATACATATGAGATAGCTCAAACGATTTAAAACATGACATTTCCCATTGCAATTTATATTTTTCCAACACTATGATATTTTTCATGCAAGATTTCCACACCACTTAATAGTTTTCAAAATCATTATGAAATTATGTGTTAATAAGCATATTCTTGGATAGAAGTGAATCCCAATCTTCTTTCAAACGTATCAAAATGCATGCCAGGCTTACTTTTCCCACATTAATGTTTTCTTATTGAATGATAAGGTCTAGATAAACATACCTGAGAAATGAAAATTGTGTGTTTATTGAACTTATTCTTGTTTTTAACAATGTCAAAAGCAAAAAAAAAAAGGAAATATTTTCCACAATTGTCTGTACTATTTGGATTTCTCTTTGTATCAAAGGCTAAATGATGACAGCTATGGGATTAGATTCCAACTAGCATACTGTAGAAGCACCCAGCAAAGTATTCTCACTGTGCCAAAGGTGAGCACAGGCTTTGGGAAGACATCTTTTCCATAAATAGGGGCCATTTGATGAGCTACAGCTTGACACTTATCTGCGTTCCAATGAAAACAAGAACAATTTCTCTGCAGCCTTAAAAGGCAAAGTCAGAAATAATACCAAATGTTGTAACACATGTGTTGATTTGTTATGTTACATTTCAGCTGTTAGTTATGTTAATGGAACAGTTTCACATACTTCATTTTGATGTATTTATTTTAATGATCATGTGTATGTATCTTGCTACGATTGCCTGGTAACACTGATTACATGATGTTCTGCTGTCACCACCAGGCCAGGACTGGAAGTAAGAAACGTAAAACTTTGGAACTGTATGACTTAAAATGAGTCCCTCAGTACATGAAGAATAAAATGTATTCAAAACCTATATATTGTGAGATCTTAATACTAGTTGACAGCACATCTCGTAAAGCATATTACCAGATTAACTAAAATTGGTGACATTTTAAAAGTAGACTTCCAATATAGTATTCCAGAGATTAGGAGAAAACGTTCATGCTTCAGCATTTTGTATCACTAACAAGTTCATTTTTTTAGACCCATTACTTGACTACAAAAGTAAAGGAGGGAATTCTAATCATGTAATTAGTAAGGCAGCAGAAGGCATTTTAATATATATCTTTCACATTCTTCTAGTAATTTTCCAAGATGCTCACCAAGACAGTATACAAACTATAAAGCCAAAGTCATCTGCTGTCGCAAAAAAAATGTTCTTTCTTTCTTTTACTTTTTTTTTTTTTTTTTTAAGATGGAGTTTCACTCTTGTTGCCCAGGCTGGAGTGCAATGGTGCAATCTTGGCTCACCGCAACCGCCGCCTCCGATGTTCAAGCGATTCTCCTGCCTCAGCCTCCTGAGTAGCTGGAATTACAGGCACCTGCCACCATGTCCAGCTAATTTTGTATTTTTAGTAGCAACGAAGTTTCTCCATGTTGGTCAGGCTGGTCTCTAACTCCTGACCTCAGGTGATCTGCCCGCCTCGGCCTCCCAAAGTGCTGGGATTACAGGCATGAGCCACCGCTCCCAGCCGCAATTTTCTTCTACTTACCATCAGGTAGCACTAGGCTTCTGCCTGATGGACTGACAGCGTGGTATCAGCAAAGACTTAGCCAGCCCCTGGGAAAAAGAGATATTCCACAAAAGCCAAGGCACTATTTCATACACTCTAAAGACAAAAGAAGAAAAAGCCTTTGGCTACTGAAATATACAAAGCTTTTTTATAAGCTCCTTCATGAAGTTCACAGTAAACTGCAGGACCTGGTGATTCTGGAGGAGAGATGATGTGCCTTCTTTGGTAAGTGTGAGTGGTTCATAAGTAGTCTCCAAAAGGTGGAAGAAACTTTTTAAAGGTGAAGAGTCAGGGTCTCCAGCTGTAACATTAGAGAAAAAATGGAGAGGATTCACAGTGATGCTTTTCTTGTTATTACTTCTCTTCCTCCCTTATAAGCAATGGTCTACTGGAGCCAGCTTGTACCAGCTCACAAGAGCCGATTTATAAATATTCAGGAATTTTGTGAGTCAGTTGTTAAACTCTGTCATTACCAAAAATTAAATCACATAAACTTACAATTAAAGAAATTATGATTCAGTCCAGTCCAGAGGCCTCAGGAAAAAAAGAAGTTATATTAAAAACAAAAATAATGACTACTCAAAACTCATTATTTCCTGTTGATTTTACTGTTTTGCCATTAATATTACCCATGGTCTTGAAGTGTATCTGTATGGGGGAAATATTATATGATGGGGTGCTACTGCACATCTCTTCCCAACTCTGCATTCAGTGACGTCATGTTGGCAGCTTGAAATCATCCATGATGAGAGTATTTATACCCAGAGATCAGCAAATGCTACAAATCGGAGCTGCTTTTTCCCCTAGAGATCTGGTTGTTGAACATTTGTCATCATAGCACTGATTATAAGGCAAATATACTTCTCTTCCTATCATGATCATTAAAGAAAGAGAAATAAAGTAGGAAAAAACAAATGACACCAGCTACTTCAAATATTTACTGGCAGCAAAGCTACATACCAGTATATACCAAGTCATACCAGATTATGCCAATTTATAACACAGTTTACTTACATACTCTGTTTAACAGACATCCATTTAAAAAATATATACAGTAAAGGCCCTGTTAATAGTTAAGAGTAAAGCTGAACCAGAAGAGGAGGGTCAACAGCTTTTCTTTAAAATTGTTTGTTTACATTCTGAGTAGTCCTTATTTAGAAAAGGTCAAAACTAAGTTTCAAGTATTACATTTATCTTCAGCCTGATAAATTAATCAGTTTAGTGGGCCTGATGAGAAAGTATTAGCTTGGCCTGATGAGAAAGTACAAAGAACATATTTGAAGAAGAAACATTAAAGCATTATGAGAAATAGAAATGGTACTAATGGATCTTGATTCAGTGTCTGGACCCCAAAGAAACCAAAATCACTTCACAGATCATCTTAAACACAACAGAACAGATGTCCACTAAACTGTAACAACAACAAAAAAACCATGTTGCTGTAAGTGATGGCAAATAGCAAAGTAACATGGGATCTGCTCAACTGGGCTCAATAACTCTATGCTTGGAGTTCATATAAAGCAATGAGATGAACTGTACTCCCGGAAGCTAAGGGTGAAAAATGAAAAAAAGAGTCCCCAGAGGTGTTTATAAAAGAAATATAAATGCCGTGATACAGGATACTTTCAGAAATCACAAAATATTTACTTCAGCAAAAAGAGAAGTCTGTTTTCATAACGATTCACAGCTCTAGCAGGCATAGGACATTATTATCTGAGTTCATATGAGGCAGAAAAAGAAAATAACAAGCAAGTTCAAGCAATCCAATCTTTTTTTCTGCAAAAGAGGAAAAAATGATGATTTCTAATGACCTCTCACATCCCACTAGGAGCTCAAAAACATTACTGAGGAGCTATGCCGAGAGGGAATAAATTACAGATGGAGCTTTCCACACATGGATTTTCATGTGAAGGACCTTGGATTTTTCAACTAGGAATCTTAAAGATGGGATCTAAGGATTGCAACATCTTGATACCAAGAGGCAAACTACTTCAACACAAGATGGACTTGTACAAAAAAAGATAATGATGACAAACTAGAATTTTTGTCAATTGCTTAGACCCTACTAAAAAGAATTCAAAGCAAATGAGAGCCTAAGAAAATGCCAATAGGATAAAAAAGTAAAACAATTTGAATCGTTTGGGACAGAATAAAAAATCAGAAGGGGAAAATAGAACGTGTTAAGAAAAGATGAGAACAAACCAGGAACAAAAAAAAAGCTAGGCTTTTAAGATAGATTTGGGTCATTGCTTAAGACATTTTAAGCAAAATCAATTGAGTGCATGATGAAATAAAATAAACAAGCACACAGAAAAAAAAAGTTATTACTATATAGTTTAAGGCAACCTAAGGAACAAATAAAGGTTTTATTTTATAAATTTTTGGATTTGTATTTTAAAAAACCTTTCACTGACAAAAGCAAGATATACATTTAAACTAATGGAATTATTTAACTTCTATTAATAAATAATTTCTTGGAAATCAGTGAACCAAAAAAATTCTTTATTTCTTTATTTATTTATTTTGAAATAGGGTCTCACTATGTCACCCAGGTTGGAGTGCAGTGGCACAGTCTCAGCTGACTGCAACCTCCACCTCCCAGGCTCAAGCCTAGCCTCCCGAGTAGCTGGGACTACAGGTGCACACCACCACACCAGGCTAATTTTTGTATTTTTTTGTAGAGATAGGGTTTTGCTATGCTGCCCAGGCTGGTCTCAAACTCCTGGGCTCAAGTGATCTACCTGCCTCGGCCTCCCAAAATGCTGAGATAAACAATTCAATTTAAAAAACATGATTATATTAAAATTTCTGGCTTGAGGAAAAAAAAAAAAAAAACCTGTTTCACCAGTATAATAATCTATGCTAACAAAGCACACAAGACTGATACATGAAACCAGAGTATCAAGTGATTGCTTTACAATGAAAAATGAGAAAATCAACCATCATTAAGGTTGTAGGTCTATGTTTACCAGCACACAACCTTGGAAAACAAGTTTACATGGTCAGAATAAGTGAAGGTAACTGTATGAGCCCTGTGAATATTCCCTCCTTCAAGATCTATCAAGCTGACTAGATGCAAGGAGCAGACAGCTCAGGACAGCTCTTCAAGAGCATGTCAAGGTCTGCCTCTGAGACATTACACCTTCCGGGATGCCACTGCCAAACAATGTCTCTTCATGAGTGAGACGTTCTTTCTTTTTCTTTTTTAAGAGCTAGAGTCTCACTCTGTCACCCACGCCGGACTGCAGCTGGAGTACACTGGTGCAATCATAGCTCACTGTAGCCTCCAATTCCTGGGCTCAAGTGATCTTCCTGTTTCAGCCTCCCAACTAGCTGGGACTACAAGCATGGACCACCATACCTGGCTAATTTTAAAAATTTTTTTGTAGAAATAGGGTCTCACTACGTTGTTCATGCTGATCTTGAACTCCTGGGGTCAAGTGATCTTCCCACCTCAGCCTCCCAAATGCTGGGATTACAGGTGTGAGCCACTGTTCCTGACTTGGAAAATTCTTTCTTTACATGTGCTGGCATCTTCATTACAAATCTTGCAGGCCTGTGAAGCCCTTCTGTCTCTAGACGGCTGCTCATATCTGTTCTGATTTATTACACATTCATTTCCTAGTTTAAATTGCAAAAAGCAACCATATTTTTAGGTTCCTTGGGTGAAGTGGGAGGGGACAGGGAGATTGCATTGCTGCTCCAATGCAATTTTTTAAGAGCTCCCATTTTTGTTGTTGTTTTTTGTATTTTTCCAAGAAAGAGTCGCTCTGTTGCCCAGGCTGGAGTGCAGTGGCGCGATCTTGGCTCACTGCAACCTCCACCTCCCGGGTTCAAGCACTTCTCCTGCCTCAGCCCACCAAGTAGCTGGGATTATAGGTGCGTGCCACCACATCCGGCTAGTTTTTGTATTTTTAGTAGAGATGGGTTTCACTATGTTGGCCAAGCTGGTGTTGAACTCCTGACCTCGGATCTGCCCACCTTGGCCTTCCAAAGTGCTGGGATTACAGGCGTGAGCCACCACACCCAGCCAAGAGCTCTTTATTAAGAGTAAACTGGAAAGACAGAATGTTGATAATTGCTGAAGCTGAGTGAAGGTATATGGGGGCTCATTAAACTGTTTTCACATAAAATTTTTCTTAAAGAAATAAAAATGCTCGGCTGGCTGTCATTTCCAAATAATCAATGACTATCTTTAATTAGGTTTATAATATGTTGTTAAGAATATAAACATGCCAATGAGTTCATGAATTTTTCAATACCTATCACAGCACCTTTTATATGGCACCTTCAATCCTGAGCATACAAGCTAAACAGAGCAGAATGTCTTCATGGACCTACAGTTTTGTGGAGAAAAAAATATTAAAGGTGATATTTGACATTTAATGTTCATAAAGATAGTTGAAGATATTAAAGTGAAAGATTAAACAAGGTGATAAACAGATACTCTTTCTTCTAGAGATAATAATAAGAAAGCAATGGCTTAGAAGTTAAGAGTACAGGGTCTGGAGTCAGAATAGTTGGTACCAATTCCAAGTTCACCAATTGCTAAATGGATGGCATTAGGAAAGCATTCAACTTCCCTAAGTCTCAGTTTCCAAAGCTATAAAATAAAGATACCAATCTACCCCTTAGGATTGTCTAGAATTAAATAAAATTATCCATATAAAGTTATTACCACAGAACCTAACAGAAACATTAAAGAAATGTCAGGTATAATAGATATTGGTGGTTCAGAGAAGTTCGGGTGTTCGCTTTTCTGGAAACGAGGATTAAAAGAGGATCTAAAAATAAATAAATAAATAAGGATCTTTAGAGATCGTTTTTTGGTCTATAAACCTATGGTATTCAAAAATCTTAAGACTCTATGGGTAACTGGTGTAAACATCAGGAAGTGGGGGATGAGTGGGTAGCTACAAGCCAGAAAGCTGGCTGCTGTGCTTGTTCTTCCTGAATCCACTTCACTAGCAAACATGACAAAATGCGATGCAACACGAGAACCCTGCTGATTCTGTGCTCAGTGATTCACAGTGTTCAGGAATCCAAGCCTGACCGCTAATTGGGACACCATCTCTCTGGTAACAAAAACAAATAATGTAACAAAGCCTGAATAGTAATTGCCCAGTACTCCAGAAACAACCTAATTGTGAAGACACCAAAATTTACCATAAAGCTATAAAGAGGTACATGATTTTCCACATTGAATCACCAGCCAACCTCACCCCTCACCTATGCCCATTCATCTTTTAGAAAACAGAGCTTGATTCTTAATGCTGCTGCTGAGTAGAGAAATAATGAGCTCTGTTGGTGCACCTGAAAATACACCATCGGCCTAGAGAAGGAGAACTTAGCTCGTGACACTTTAATGAAAATGTCAGGACCACCCTGAAGTATTTAGGTCCTGTAAATGCCGAGTAAAGAGAGGAGCTAAACAATTAAGGTAATGGATGACAGTGAGCAAAGGGAAAATAAAGCTGATTATCAGAGAAAAATCTTCAACACTGCCCCTCTTATGCCATAAAGTTTTTCCAAAGGAATTTGTGATTACACCCAAGATTTTGGGTGTTACCTCAGACTTCACTGGAAAACACTGTAAGAACAATGCAAATTTTATGGGGGAGGAGCTACATGGTCTTATCTGTTTTTTTCTCTCTCAATCTTTCTAGGGTTCTCTGGAAAAGTAGGCAAAAGAAAGCACATTCTTGACCCTTGATAGAAAGAATGCTTGGGGGGCTGCCCCTGTGCTTTGTTCACCAAGGTGTTCTCAGTACCAATCACAGCATAGGGTATAGTAGGTGTTTGGTAAATGTTTGTGGAAATAGCAATAACACGTTTAGGCTAGGAAAAATATGTGCTCCTAATTGCTGGTCTAACTGCTATTCAGTTTATATTGATTTACTAGTTTGTACACTATAAAAGCAGGAGCAAAGGGGACAAATACATAGACATACTCAGAGAACCTTAAGGCAGGGCTACAATGCACAACCTCGTATGAACATCATTTGGATCCACAGTGTGTCTCAAATCACCTAATAGGAGCCTGAAATGACCTGGGGCCAGAGAGGATAATGATAGCAATAAATAATTACTAAATAATTTAATGAATTCTGCATTACAATTACATCACAACTTATGGGCTTCCTAAAAACATCAATGCACAACACAGATCTGGTGACATTCACTGACTCAACTTTTGTGTTTTCTTTTTCTCTTGTGAAATTTTGCAAACACAAGAGTAAACGGGCAACAGTACTATAAACCCTGGGTAAATAGTAGAAGTCTTATTGGGCAAGGGACCCATCAAGTGA
This sequence comes from Theropithecus gelada, assembly GCF_003255815.1. NCBI lineage: Eukaryota > Metazoa > Chordata > Mammalia > Primates > Cercopithecidae > Theropithecus > Theropithecus gelada. The sequence continues at coordinate 102,332,282 of NC_037676.1, forward strand.
CTTCTTCATAGAAATAGAAGGAGAAACAACAGGAGTCTCTCACTAGAGCATTACAGCAGGGTATTTTCAAGCTGTCATATCATTGGGTGGAGATGTCAGCAGCAGGACTTGCAAATGTTAAAGTTTCATTTGGCTATGGCTGAAGATACCAGAAAGATGTAAAATTGATTCTGAAGTTAATCTGAATAAAATAGGACAGTGTCCTATGAAGCATAAGACTAAAGGACAGCAGCTTTTGGCTCAAAAATGAGAAAAAAGGAAACAGTTCCCTTATTTGAAAAAGGTATTTGAAAAGAAGCTGATGACTTAAAAAGAAAACAAAACAATAACCAACTGTTTTCTGCCAGCAAAGAGAGAAATAATTTCATTATCAGTTAAGACGCTATTACCTGGTTGGGCATGGTGGCTCATGACTGTAATCCCAACACTTTGGGAGGCTGAGGTGGGAGGACTGCTTGAGTGCAAGAATTCAAGACAAGCCTGGGCAACATGTGAGACCCTGTCTCTACAAAACATTAGCTGGGGCTGGTGATGTGTCTGAGGTATCAGCTACTAGGGGAATCATAGGGGGCACCGAGGTAGTAGAATCGCTTTGAGCCCAGGAGGTTGAGGATGCAGTGAGCCGTGATCGTGAGCCACTGCTCTCCAGCTTAGGTGACAGAGAAACATGACCTTGTCTCAAAAAAAAAAAAAAAAAAAAAGAGAGAAACATTATTATGTTTTAAATATGACTGAAGTGCTTCAGTAATTATCTCCTTCCCCCACTAGAAAGTGAAGCTTCTAAGTCAAGAACTTTGTCCTAATCATCTTTCTATCCACAGAACATTACTTGGCACATAGCAGGTTTCTCAGTGAATGTTCATTAATAAGTAACTGAATATTATAAAGGAGATTCTTAAAAGGTTGTGATTCAATGTAGTATATTTTATTTCATTTTAATTATTTATTTATTTATTTTGAGACAGAGTCTCATTCTGTTGCCCAGGCTGGAGTGCTGTGGCATGATCTCAGCTCACTGCAACCTCCATCTCCTGGTTCAAGTGATTCTCCTGTCTCAGCCTCCCGAGTAACTGGGAATACAGGCATGCACCACCACATCTGGCTAATTTTTGTAGTTTTAGTAGAGATGGGGTTTCACCATGTTGGCCAGGCTGGTCTCGATCTCCTGACCTCAGTTGATCCACCTACCTCGGCCTCCCAAAGTATTGGGATTACAGGCATGAGCCATCACGCCTGGCCTAATGTACTATATTTTAATTTAAGTTATATTGTGGAACTGTATATCCACTCTAGTTTCTTCAGATTCCCATTTTCCTTCCTCATTATCCAGGTAATTGATAGAACCTTAAATATTGACCCTAAAAATACTGTTTATTCCATTTAGTGCTCTGTTTCACCTGTATATGATCTTGTAAAATATATATTAAAAATAAATTTTATAAATATATATATAGTCTTTTTTTCACTCCACATTTCACCTTGTGTATAACCCTTCATAGGCCTTGGTAGATGTGAGGGGTCTTAGTGTCACTTTTCGCCTCTAAGGGCCCAGGGCCTTGTCTGTGCCTTGTGGCTCTTATAACCCACACTCGGTTTATCCATGACAGTCCCATTGTCAGCTCATGCTTTTCACTCTGGTTCTCAGTACACTTCTTAACCATGGTCCCTGGTGATGTCCCTTACTATCTCGGCCATGCACTTAAAAGCACATTTGTTATATTTTAGCCGGCATTTCCAGGTATTTTTTAGACGAAGAGTTTTCAGGTAATCTAGGCTGCCAAGATACCAGAAAAGGAAATCTCTGCAAGAAGCAGTCACATGTTCCCTTATTAAATGCCCATAGTAAGTACCAGAAAAGCAAGCTTCTTCACACCTACTAAACCTAGGAGACAAAAAGGAAAAAAAAATCTTTTACAAAAAGCCTTGCTTCTATTGGCCTAGGCTTTTTGTAAAAGAAAGAAAACAACATATCTCCTGAGAATTCGCTATCGTGAGTTTACTATTATGTGGGCTTCATGTTCAAGTTTATACTTGGCTAATTTCTCATCTTGGAAATGATTACAAAATGTGCCTACCAGAAAGAGCATAGATTAAAAAAACCCACTAAAGAGCTCATAATTCAAAATTACAAAACACATCAGAAAAGAATCCACCATGTCAGCAGAACTAATAAATAGCAGAATTAGTTCTTCCAAGAACTACAAATTACAGAATTATTGAATACTATAGCAGCCAGGCTCTAGGGTGGCCCCCATGAAAACAGTATCTCCTGGTATTCATACCTTTTCATAACCCTCTACCACCAAGTATGGGCATAACATGTGGCTGCTTCTAATCAAGAGAATATAGCAATGGTGATTATTTGTATGTGATTACATGTATATGGTTACATTACATAAGATAGCAATGCCTGTCTTGCTAAGAAACTCTCCCCTTTGCTGGTTTAGAGAAGCAAACTGCCACATTGTGGGCTGCCATATGGAGAGGGCCATATGACACAGAACTAAGGGTGGCCTCTAGCTGACTGCCAACAAAAATCTGAGGCCATCAGTCTAACGATGTGTTACCCTGATGTCCAATCCAATTCTGATGCTAGAAACTGAATATTGCTAACAACCATGTGAACACTGAAGCAGATCCTTCCCCAGTCGAGCCCCAGATGAGATACTAGCCCTGGCTGAGACCTTACAGAGAACCCAGCAAAGCTGTGCCCAGAATCCTGACCTACATAAACTATGAGATAATAATGTGTGTTGCTTTAAGTCACAAATTTTGTGATAATACTGTTATGACAGAAGCTACAAACTATAACACATGTTTAAAATGATTAAAGACATCAAAAAAGAAACCATGGTGGCTCACGCCTGTAATCCCAGCATTTTGGGAGGCCAAGGCACACGGATCACATGAGGTCAGGAGTTCAAGACCAGCCTGACCAACATGGTGAAACCCCCATCTCTACTAAAAATACAAAAAATTTGCCAGGCATGGTGGTGCATGCCTGTAATCCCAGCTATTTGGGAGGCTGAAGCAGGAGAATCGTTTGAACTGGGGAGGCAGAGGTTGCAGTGAACCAAGATCATGCCATTGGACTCCAGCCTGGGCAACATGGCGAAACTCCGTCTCAAAAAAAAAAAAAAAAAAAAGAAAAGGAAAAAAAAAGAAACCATGGTATGTGTATACCTATGTAAAAAACCTATATGCTCTGCACATGTATCCTGGGACTTAAAGCAAAATAAAAATGTTTTTAAAAGAAATTTTAAAATGAGGAAAAAGACCAAAAAACCCCAGGAAATTTTGTAAAACACAAATATAATGTTTAATAATACAAAAACATAATCTTAAAATGACTTAACTCAATGGGTAAGTTAAAGAGCAGAATGAAATCTGAAGAATATATGAACTGAAAAACAGTACAAAGAAAATGGATCTATTTCAATCTAAAACATACAACACAGATATTCAAAGGTGGAAAAACCTGAAACAGAGGTTAAGAGTGACATGAAATATATAGTCATGTGCTGCATAAAATTGTTTCAATCAATGGTGGACCACATATACAATGGTGGTCCCATAACATAATGGAGCTGGAAAATCCCTATTACCTAGTAACATTGTAGCGCATGTATTACTCACATGTTTGTGGTGATGCTGGTGTAAACAAACCTACTGCACTGCCAGTTGTATAAAGGTATAGCACATACAATTATGTATAGTATAATACTTGATAATGATAATAAATGATCATATTACTGGTTTATGTATTTACTACACTATATTTTTTATCTTTTTTTTAAAATGTACTCCTACTTATTAAAAAAGTTAACTGTAAAACAGGCTCAGGCAGGTGCTTCAGGAGGAATCCCAGAAGAAGGCATTGTTATCATAGGAGATGACAGCTCCATGCATGTTACTGCCCCTGAAAATCTTCCAGTGGTAAACACACTGAGGTGAAATACAGAATGCCAAAGTCAAAGAAAAGACTGTAAAAGTAAATATGAGGAAAAAATCCTCCTACAAAGGAGCAACAGCATACTCTTCAATGATAGCAATGGAAGGCAGAAAACAATAAAACAGGATTTTCAAAGTGGTAAGAGGAAACTGTCAACCTAGAATTCTATATTCAGCTAAATCATCAATAAGAGAATAAAATAAACATTTTCAAATAAATGGGTCTACCACTAGTAAGCCCTAATGGAAAAACAACTAAAGGATATTCTTCAGGAATTAAACTGAAAGGAAGGATTATGACACAAAAAGCAAAAGCAAGCAAGGAATTTGTGAATAAACTGACACAAACATTGACAGTATTAAAAAAGTAATGATGACTACTAGGAGGGTAAAAGCCAAAATTAACAAAAATAATGTACAAAAATTATATGGAAAATGGGCAAGGTATGGTAGAATTAAAGTGTTCTAAGATCCTTGATTTATTTGAGAGGAGGATGAAGATAACGATTAATTTTAGACTTCATGGATTTCAGTATACATGTCAAAACTGTAAGGGTAAAAAGAGAAATATAATATGTAACTTCCAAACCAGTAGAGGGAAACAAAATGTAAAACATTATCACTATCCATATTTTACAGAACATGAAACCAAGACCTATTAAAACTAACTGACCTCACAAAGTTTACCCAGCTAGTAACTAGGAGAATGTAAATAATTCATGTCCTTCAATGCCACATTCTGTGATGTTTTTTGCCTTCTATGTCATATAGCCTCTGATCTAGATGATATATTAAAATAACAGTGTGTTACCCTGATGTCCAATCCAATAAGACAAAAATCTGACACTGCTGCAAGAATTTCCTTATATTAAATAGCACTTTGTGGTAAAAGTGCTGTGGATTTACCTAGCAATTCTCTTATTTCTCATTTCCATTTCATTCTTACCTAAGCTCTTCATTCACTAATTCCTACATTTTCCATATAATACTTCTTGTAGACTCTTTTTTCCCCCTTCTTATTTCTTTTTTTTTTTTTTTACCTTGTCAAATATATATTTTTGGATTATACCTTAAGTTTTAGGGTACATGTGCACAACGTGCAGGTTTGTTACAAATGTATACATGTGCCATATTTGTGTGCTGCACCCATTAACTCGTCATTTACACTAGGTATATCTCCTAATACTATCCCTCCCCCCTCCCCCCACCCCACGACCGGCCCTGGTGTGATGTTCCCCTTCCTGTGTCCAAGTGTTCTCATTGTTCAATTCCCACCTATGAGTGAGAACATGCAGTGTTTGGTTTTCTGTCCTTGTGATAGTTTGCTGAGAATGATGGTTTCCAGCTTCATCCATGTCCCTACAAAGGACATGAACTCATCCCTTTTTATGGCTGCATAGTGTCCTATGGTGTATATGTACCACATATTCTTAATCCAGTCTATCATTGATGGACATTTGGGTTGCTTCTAAGTCTTTGCTATTGTGAATAGTGCTGCAATAAACATACGTGTACATGTGTCTTTATAGCAGCATGATTTATAATCCTTTGGGTATATACCCAATAATGGGATGGCTGGGTGAAATGGTATTTCTAGTTCTAGATCCTTGACAAATTGCCACATTGGCTTCCACAGTGGTTGAACTAGTTTACAGTTCCACCAACAGCGTAAAAGTGTTCCTATTTCTCCACATCCTCTCCAGCACCTGTTGTTTCCTGACATTTTAATGATCGCCATTCTAACTGGTGTGAGATGGTATCTCATTGTGGTTTTGATTTGCATTTCTCTGATGGTGAGTGATGATGAGCATTTTTTCATGTGTCTGTTGGCTGCACAAATGTCTTCTTTTGAGAAGTGTCTGTTCATATCCTTTGCCCACTTTTGGATGGGGTTGTTTTTTTCTTGTAAATTTGTTTGAGTTCTTCGTAGGTTCTGGATATTAGCCCTTTGTCAGATGAGTAGATTGTAAAAATTTTCTCCCATTCTGTACGTTGTCTGTTCACTCTGATGGTAGTTTCTTTTGCTGTGCAGGAGCTCTTTAGTTTAATTAGGTCCGACTTGTCAATTTTGGCTTTTGTTGCCATTGCTTTTGGGTTTTTTAGACATGAAGCCCTTGTCCATGCTATGTCCTGAATGGTATTGCCTTTCTTCTAGAGTTTTTATGGTTTTAGGTCTAACACTGAAGTTCTTAATCCATCTTGAATTAATTTTTGTATAATGTGTAAGGAAGGGATCCAGTTTCAGCTTTCTACATATGGCTAGCCAGTTTTCCCAGCACCATTTATTAAATGGGGAATCCTTCCCCATTTCTTGTTTTTGTCAGGTTTGTCAAAGATCAGATGGTTGTAGATGTGTGGTGTTATTTCTGAGGCCTCTGTTCTGTTCCATTGTTCTATATCTCTGTTTTGGTACCAGTACCATGCTGTTTTGGTTACTGTAGCCTTGCAATATAGTTTGAAGTCAGCGTGATGCTCCCAGCTTTGTTCTTTTTGCTTAGGATTGTCTTGGCAATGCGGGCTCTTTTTTGGTTCCATATGAAGTTTAAAGTAGTTTTTTCTAATTCTGTGATGAAAGTCAGTGGTAGCTTAATGGGTATAGCATTGAATCTATAAATTACTTTGGGCAGTATGGTCATTTTCACAATATTGATTCTTCCTATGCATAAGCATGGAATGTTTTTCTATTTGTATGTGTCCTCTTTTATTTTGTTGAGCAGTGGCATGTAGTTCTCCTTGAAGAGGTTCTTCAGATCCCTTGTAAGTTGGATTCCTAGGTATTTTATTCTCTTTGTAGCAATCGTGAATGGGAGTTCACTCATGATTTGGCTCTCTGTTTGTCTGTTAATGGCGTATAGGAATGATTCTGATTTTTGCACATTGATTTTGTATCCTGAGACTTTGCTGAAGTTGCTTATCAGCTTAAGGAGATTTGGGCTGAGACGATGGGGTTTTCTAAATATACAATCACGCCATCTGCAAACAGAGACAATTTGACTTCCTCATTTCCTAATTGAATACCCTTTATTTCTTTCTCCTGCCTGATTGCCCTTGCCAGAATGTCCAACACTATGTTGAATAGGAGTGGTGAGAGAGGGCATCCCTGTCTTGTGCCAGTTTTCAAAGGGAATCCAGTTTTTGCCCATTCAGTATGATATTGGCTATGGGTTTGTCATAAACAGTTCTTATTATTTTGAGATACATCCCATGATACCAAATTTATTGAGAGTTTTTATGTGGGCAACCAGACCGTTTTCTCTGGCTGCCCTTAACATTTTTTCCTTCATTTCTACTTTGGTGAATCTGACAATTATGTGTCTTGGTCACTCTTCTCAAGGAGTATCTTTGAGGTGCTCTCTGTATTTCCAGAATTTGAATGTTGGCCTGTCTTGCCAGGTTGGAGAAGTTCTCCTGGATAATATCCTGCAGAGTGTTTTCCAACTTGGTTCCATTCTCCCTGTCACTTTCAGGTACACCAGTCATACGTAGATTTGGTCTTTTCACATAGTCCCATATTTCTTGGAGGCTTAGTTCATTTCTTTTTACTCTTTTTTTCTCTAAACTTCTCTTCTCACTTCATTTCATTCATTTGATCTTCAATCACTGATACCCTTTCTTCTGGTTGATCAAATTGGTTACTGAAGCTTGTGCATTCATCACGTAGTTCTCGTGCCATGGTTTTCAGCTCCATCAGGTCCTTTAAGGACTTCTCTACATTGGTTATTCTAGTTAGCCATTTGTCTAATCTTTTTTCAAGGTTTTTAGCTTCTTTGCGATGGGTTCGAACATCATCCTTTAGCTTGGAGAAGTTTGATTGTCTGAAGCCTTCTTCTCTCAACTTGTCAAAGTCATTCTCCGTTGAGTTTTGTTTCATTGCTGGCAAGGAGTTGTGTTCCTGTGGAGAGGGAGAGGCATTCTGCTTTCTAGAATTTTCAGCTTTTCTGCTCTGTTTTTTCCCCATCTCTGTGGTTTTATCTACCTTTGGTCTTTGATGTTGGTGACGTACAGATGGGGTTTTGGTGTGGATGTCCTTCCTGTTTGTTAGTTTTCCTTCTAACAGTCAGGACCCCCAGCTGAAGGTCTGTTGGAGTTTCCTGGAGGTCCACTCCAGACCCCGTTTGCCTAGGCATCAGCAGCAGAGGCTGCAGAAGAGTGAATATTGCTGAACAGCAAATATTGCTGTCTGATCATTCCTCTGGAAGCTTCGTTTCAGAGGGGTACCCGGCCGTGTGAGGTGTCAGTCTGCCCCTACTGGGAGGTGCCTCCCAGTTAGGCTACTCGGGGGTCAGGGACCCACTTGAAGAGGCAGTCTGTCCATTCTCAGATCTCAAACTCCATGCTGGGAGAACCACTACTCTCTTCAAAGCTGTCAGACAGAGACATTTAAATCTGCAGGGGTTTCTGCTGCCTTTTGTTTGGCTATGCCCTGCCCCCAGAGGTGGAGTCTACAGAGGCAGGCAGGCCTCCTTGAGCTGAGGTGGGCTCCACCCAGTTTGAACTTCTCAGCTGCTTTGTTTACCTAGTTAAGCCTCAGCAATGGCGGGAGCCCCTCCCACAGCCTCATTGCCACCTTGCCGTTAGATCTCAGACAGCTGTGCCAGCAATGAGCAAGGCTCATTGGGCGTGGGACCCTCCAAGCCAGGCGTGGGATATAATATCCTGGTGTGCTGTTTGCTAACACCCTTGGAAACGCACAGTATTAGGGTGGGAGAGAACCGATTTTCCAGGTGCTGTCTGTCACAGCTTCCCTTGGCTAGGAAAGGGAATTCCCTGTCCCCTTGCGCTCCTGGGTGAGGCTTCGGCTCTTGCTCGGTGGGCTGTACCCACTGTCCTGCACCCACTGCCCGACATGCCCAAGTGAGATGAACCTGGTCCCTCAGTTGGAAATGCAGAAATCACCCGTCTTCTGCGTCGCTCACGCTGGGAGCTGTAGACTGGAGCTGTTCCTACTCGGCCATCTTGGAACTGCCCCCCTACATTTCTTATCTTTAAAATTTGGTGTGTGTGTGTGTATGTGTGTGTGAGTGTGTGTATACTTGAACATGTTTAAAGTTTTGTTTCATACGTTTACTTATTTTTATTTAAATATCATTATGCATGCTAGGGAGAGTGATAGATTCTAAATGCATAATTTTTGTTAGGATATAGCTTATTTGAAAGATTTCACAAGTTACAAAAGACAGTAGTCCCCAGGTCTGTTTCATTCTCTAGTAGTGCCTTCTCACTGAAGCAAGTATGTAATGTCAAAAAAAACTGCAGAACTCTTGGCAGAAACACTACAAGCCAGAAGAGAGTGGGGGCCAATATTCAACATTCTTAAAGAAAAGAATTTTCAACCCAGAATTTCATATCCAGCCAAACTAAGCTTCATAAGTGAAGGAGAAATAAATTCCTTTACAGACAAGCAAATGCTAAGAGATTTTGTAACCACCAGGCCTGCCTGACAAGAGCTCCTGAAGGAAGCACTAAACATGGAAAGAAACAACCGGTACCAGTCAGTGCAAAAACATGCCAAATTGTAAAGACCATCGATGCTAGGAAGAAACTGGATCAACTAATGAGCAAAATAACCAGCTAACATCATAATGACAGGATCAAATTCACACATAACAATAATAACCTTGGGGGGCGGAGCAAGATGGCCGAATAGGAACAGCTCCAGTCTCCAACTCCCAGCGCGAGCGACACAGAAGACCGGTGATTTCTGCATTTTCAACTGAGGTACTGGGTTCATCTCACTGGGGAGTGCCGGACGATCGGTGCTGGTCAGCTGCTGCAGCCCGACCAGCAAGAGCTGAAGCAGGGCGAGGCATCGCCTCACCTGGGAAGCGCAAGGGGGAAGGGAATCCCTTTTCCTAGCCAGGGGAACTGAGACACACAACACCTGGAAAATCGGGTAACTCCCACCCCAATATTGCGCTTTAAGCAAACAGGCACACCAGGAGATCATATCCCACACCTGGCCGGGAGGGTCCCACGCCCACGGAGCCTCCCTCATTGCTATTACAGCAGTCTGTGATCTACCGGCAAGGCAGCAGCGAGGCTGGGGGAGGGGCGCCCGCCATTGCTGAGGCTTAAGTAGGTAAACAAAGCTGCTGGGAAGCTCCAACTGGGTGGAGCTCACAGCAGCTCAAGGAAACCTGCCGGTCTCTGTAGACTCCACCTCTGGGGACAGCGCACAGCTACACAACAACAACAACAACAAAAAAGCAGCAGAAACCTCTGCAGACGCAAACGACTCTGTCTGACAGCTTTGAAGAGAGCAGTGGATCTCCCAACACGGAGGTTGAGATCTGAGAAGGGACAGACTGCCTGCTCAAGTGGGTCCCTGACCCCTGAGTAGCCTAACTGGGAGACATCCCCCATTAGGGGCAGTCTGACACCCCACACCTCACAGGGTGGAGTACACCCCTGAGAGGAAGCTTCCAAAGCAAGAATCAGACAGGTACACTCGCTGTTCAGAAATATTCTATCTTCTGCAGCCTCTGCTGCTGATACCCAGGCAAACAGGGTCTGGAGTGGACCTCAAGGGCAGAAAAGCTGGAAATTCAAAAAACAAGAGCGCATCTCCCCCGGCAAAGGAGCGCAGCTCATTGCCAGCAACGGATCAAAGCTGGACGGAGAATGACTTTGATGAGATGAGAGAAGAAGGCTTCAGTCCATCAAATTTCTCAGAGCTAAAGGAGGAATTACGTACCCAGCGCAAAGAAACTAAAAATCTTGAAAAAAAAGTGGAAGAATTGACGGCTAGACTAATTAATGCAGAGAAGGTCATAAACGAAATGAAAGAGATGAAAACCATGACACGAGAAATACGTGACAAATGCACAAGCTTCAGTAACCGACTCGATCAACTGGAAGAAAGAGTATCAGCGATTGAGGATCAAATGAATGAAATGAAGCGAGAAGAGAAACCAAAAGAAAAAAGAAGAAAAAGAAATGAACAAAGCCTGCAAGAAGTATGGGATTATGTAAAAAGACCAAATCTACGTCTGATTGGGGTGCCTGAAAGTGAGGGGGAAAATGGAACCAAGTTGGAAAACACTCTTCAGGATATCATCCAGGAGAACTTCCCCAACCTAGTAGGGCAGGCCAACATTCAAATCCAGGAAATACAGAGAACACCACAAAGATACTCCTCGAGAAGAGCAACTCCAAGACACATAATTGCCAGATTCACCAAAGTTGAAATGAAGGAAAAAATCTTAAGGGCAGCCAGAGAGAAAGGTCGGGTTACCCACAAAGGGAAGCCCATCAGACTCACAGCAGATCTCTCGGCAGAAACTCTCCAAGCCAGAAGAGAGTGGGGGCCAATATTCAACATTCTTAAAGAAAAGAATTTTAAACCCAGAATTTCATATCCAGCCAAACTAAGTTTCATAAGTGAAGGAGAAATAAAATCCTTTACAGATAAGCAAATGCTTAGAGATTTTGTCACCACTAGGCCTGCCTTACAAGAGACCCTGAAGGAAGCACTCAACATGGAAAGGAACAACCGGTACCAGCCATCTCAAAAACATGCCAAAATGTAAAGACCATCGAGGCTAGGAAGAAACTGCATCAACTAATGAGCAAAATAACCAGTTAATATCATAATGGCAGGATCAAGTTCACACATAACAATCTTAACCTTAAATGTAAATGGACTAAATGCTCCAATTAAGAGACACAGACTGGCAAACTGGATAAAGAGTCAAGACCCATCAGTCTGCTGTATTCAGGAGACCCATCTCACACGCAGAGACATACATAGGCTCAAAATAAAGGGATGGAGGAAGATTTACCAAGCAAATGGAGAACAAAAAAAAGCGGGGGTTGCAATACTAGTCTCTGATAAAACAGACTTTAAACCATCAAAGATCAAAAGAGACAAAGAAGGCCATTACATAATGGTAAAGGGATCAATTCAACAGGAAGAGCTAACTCTCCTAAATATATATGCACCCAATACAGGAGCACCCAGATTCATAAAGCAAGTCCTTAGAGACTTACAAAGAGACTTAGACTCCCATACAATAATAATGGGAGACTTCAACACTCCATTGTCAACATTAGACAGATCAACGAGACAGAAAGTTAACAAGGATATCCAGGAATTGAACTCATCTCTGCAGCAAGCAGACCTAATAGACATCTATAGAACTCTCCACCCCAAATCAACAGAATATACATTCTTCTCAGCACCACATCGTACTTACTCCAAAATTGACCATATAATTGGAAGTAAAGCATTCCTCAGCAAATGTACAAGAACAGAAATTATAACAAACTGTCTCTCAGACCACAGTGCAATCAAACTAGAACTCAGGACTAAGAAACTCAATCAAAACCGCTCAACTACATGGAAACTGAACAACCTGCTCCTGAATGACTACTGGGTACATAACGAAATGAAGGCAGAAATAAAGATGTTCTTTGAAACCAATGAGAACAAAGATACAACATACCAGAATCTCTGGGACACATTTAAAGCAGTGTGTAGAGGGAAATTTATAGCACTAAATGCCCACAAGAGAAAGCAGGAAAGATCTAAAATTGACACTCTAACATCGCAATTAAAAGAACTAGAGAAGCAAGAGCAAACACATTCGAAAGCTAGCAGAAGGCTAGAAATAACTAAGATCAGAGCAGAACTGAAGGAGATAGAGACACAAAAAACCCTCCAAAAAATCAATGAATCCAGGAGTTGGTTTTTTGAAAAGATCAACAAAATTGACAGACCACTAGCAAGACTAATAAAGAAGAAAAGAGAGAAGAATCAAATCGACGCAATTAAAAATGAAAAAGGGGATATCACCACCGACCCCACAGAAATACAAACTACCATCAGAGAATACTATAAACACCTCTACGCAAATAAACTGGAAAATCTAGAAGAAATGGATAATTTCCTGGACACTTACACTCTTCCAAGACTAAACCAGGAAGAAGTTGAATCCCTGAATAGACCAATAGCAGGCTCTGAAATTGAGGCAACAATTAATAGCCTACCAACCAAAAAAAGTCCAGGACCAGATGGATTCACAGCTGAATTCTACCAGAGGTACAAGGAGGAGTTGGTACCATTCCTTCTGAAACTATTCCAATCAATAGAAAAAAGAGGGAATCCTCCCTAACTCATTTTATGAGGCCAACATCATCCTGATACCAAAGCCTGGCAGAGATACAACAAAAAAAGAGAATTTTAGACCAATATCCCTGATGAACATCGATGCAAAAATCCTCAATAAAATACTGGCAAACCGGATTCAGCAACACATCAAAAAGCTTATCCACCATGATCAAGTGGGCTTCATCCCTGGGATGCAAGGCTGGTTCAACATTCGCAAATCAATAAACATAATCCAGCATATAAACAGAACCAAAGACAAGAACCACATGATTATTTCAATAGATGCAGAAAAGGCTTTTGACAAAATTCAACAGCCCTTCATGCTAAAAACGCTCAATAAATTCGGTATTGATAGAACGTACCTCAAAATCATAAGAGCTATTTATGACAAACCCACAGCCAATATCATACTGAATGGGCAAAAACTGGAAAAATTCCCTTTGAAAACTGGCACAAGACAGGGATGCCCTCTCTCACCACTCCTATTCAACATAGTGTTGGAAGTTCTGGCTAGGGCAATCAGGCAAGAGAAAGAAATCAAGGGTATTCAGTTAGGAAAAGAAGAAGTCAAATTGTCCCTCTTTGCAGATGACATGATTGTATATTTAGAAAACCCCATTGTCTCAGCCCAAAATCTCCTTAAGCTGATAAGCAACTTCAGCAAAGTCTCAGGATACAAAATTAATGTGCAAAAATCACAAGCATTCTTATACACTAGTAACAGACAAACAGAGAGCCAAATCATGAATGAACTTCCATTCACAATTGCTTCAAAGAGAATAAAATACCTAGGAATCCAACTGACAAGGGATGTAAAGGACCTCTTCAAGGAGAACTACAAACCACTGCTCAGTGAAATAAAAGAGGACACAAACAAATGGAAGAACATACCATGCTCATGGATAGGAAGAATCAATATCGTGAAAATGGCCATACTGCCCAAGGTAATTTATAGATTCAATGCCATCCCCATCAAGCTACCAATGAGTTTCTTCACAGAATTGGAAAAAACTGCTTTAAAGTTCATATGGAACCAAAAAAGAGCCCGCATCTCCAAGACAATCCTAAGTCAAAAGAACAAAGCTGGAGGCATCACGCTACCTGACTTCAAACTATACTACAAGGCTACAGTAACCAAAACAGCATGGTACTGGTACCAAAACAGAGATATAGACCAATGGAACAGAACAGAGTCCTCAGAAATAATACCACACATCTACAGCCATCTGATCTTTGACAAACCTGAGAGAAACAAGAAATGGGGAAAGGATTCCCTATTTAATAAATGGTGCTGGGAAAATTGGCTAGCCATAAGTAGAAAGCTGAAACTGGATCCTTTCCTTACTCCTTATACGAAAATTAATTCAAGATGGATTAGAGACTTAAATGTTAGACCTAATACCATAAAAATCCTAGAGGAAAACCTGGGTAGTACCATTCAGGACATAGGCATGGGCAAAGACTTCATGTCTAAAACACCAAAAGCAACAGCAGCAAAAGCCAAAATTGACAAATGGGATCTAATGAAACTAAAGAGCTTCTGCACAGCAAAAGAAACTACCATCAGAGTGAACAGGCAACCTACAGAATGGGAGAAAATTTTTGCAATCTACTCATCTGACAAAGGGCTAATATCCAGAACCTACAAAGAACTCAAACAAATTTACAAGAAAAAAACAAACAACCCCATCCAAAAGTGGGCAAAGGATATGAACAGACATTTCTCAAAAGAAGACATTCATACAGCCAACAGACATATGAAAAAATGTTCATCATCACTGGCCATCAGAGAAATGCAAATCAAAACCACAATGAGATACCATCTCACACCAGTTAGAATGGCGATCATTCAAAAGTCAGGAAACAACAGGTGCTGGAGAGGATGTGGAGAAATAGGAACACTTTTACACTGTTGGTGGGATTGTAAACTAGTTCAACCATTATGGAAAACAGTATGGCGATTCCTCAAGGATCTAGAACTAGATGTACCATATGACCCAGCCATCCCATTACTGGGTATATACCCAAAGGATTATAAATTATGCTGCTATAAAGACACATGCACACGTATGTTTATTGCAGCACTATTCACAATAGCAAAGACTTGGAATCAACCCAAATGTCCATCAGTGACAGATTGGATTAAGAAAATGTGGCATATATACACCATGGAATACTATGCAGCCATAAAAAAGGATGAGTTTGTGTCCTTTGTAGGGACATGGATGCAGCTGGAATCCATCATTCTTAGCAAACTATCAGAAGAACAGAAAACCAAACACCGCATGTTCTCACTCATAGGTGGGAACTGAACAATGAGATCACTTGGACTTGGGAAGGGGAACATCACACACCGGGGCCTATCATGGGGAGGGGGGCGGGGGGAGGGATTGCATTGGGAGTTATACCTGATGTAAATGACGAGTTGATGGGTGCAGCACACCAACAAGGCACAAGTATACATATGTAACAAACCTGCACGTTATGCACATGTACCCTACAACTTACAGTATAATAATAATAAATAAATTTAAAAAAAAAAAAAAAAAAAAAAAAAAAAAAAAAAAAAAAAAAAAAAAAGAACAAGTCTACAGTAACCAAAAACAGCATGATACTGGTACCAAAACAGAGATATAGACAAATGGAACAGAACAGAGGTCTCAGAAATAACACCACACATCTACAACCATCTGATCTTTGACAAACCTGACAAAAACAAGAAATGGGGAAAGGATTCCCTATTTAATAAATGGTGCTGGGAAAACTGGCGAGCCATATGTAGAAAGCTGAAACTGGATCCCCTCCTTACACCTCATACAAAAATTAATTCAAGATGGATTAAAGACTTAAATGTTAGATGTAAAACCATAAAAACCCTAGAAGAAAACCTAGGCAATACCATTCAGGACATAGGCATGGGGAAGGACTTCATGACTAAAACACCAAAAGCAATGGTAACAAAAGCCAAAATAGACAAGTGGGATTTAATTAAACTAAAGAGCTTCTGCACAGCAAAAGAAACTACCACCAGAGTGAACAGGCAACCTACAGAATGGGAGAAAATTTTTGCAATCTACCCATCTGACAAAGGACTAATATGCAGAATCCACAAAGAGCTCAAACAAATTTACAAGAAAAGAAAACCCCATCAAAAAGTGGGCAAAGGATATGAACAGACACTTCTCAAAAGAAGACATCTATGCAGGCAACAGACACATGAAAAAATGCTCATCATCACTAGTCATCAGAGAAATGCAAATCAAAACCACAATGAGATACCATCTCACACCAGTTAGAATGGTGATCATTAAAAAGTCAGGAAACAACAGGTGCTGGAGAGGATGTGGAGAAATAGGAACACTTTTACACTGTTGGTAGGAGTGTAAATTAGTTATACCATTGTGGAAGACAGTGTGGCGATTCCTCAAGGATCTAGAACCAGACATACCATTGACCCAGTGATCCCATTACTGGGTATATACCCAGTGGATTTTAAATCATGCTGCTATAAAGACACATGCACACGTATGTTTATTGTGGCACTATTCCCAATAGCAAAGACTTGGAACCAACCCAAATGTCCATCAATGATAGACTGGATTAAGAAAATGTGGCACATATACACCATGGAACACTATGCAGCCATAAAAAAGGATGAGTTCATGCCCTTTGTAGGGACATGGATGAAGCTGGAAACCATCGTTCTCAGCAAACTATCACAAGGACAGAAAACCAAACACCGCATGTTCTCAGTCACAGGTGGGAATTGAACAATGAGAACACCTGGACACAGGGCAGGGAACATCACACACTGGGGCCTGTCAGGGGGTGGGGGCCTGGGGGAGGGATAGCATTAGGATAAATACCTAATGTAAATGATGAATTGATGGGTGCAGCAAACCAACATGACACATATAGACCTATGGAACAAACCTGCACATTGTGCACATGTACCCTAGAACTTAAAATATAATAAAAAATTTTTAAAAGAAAAAATAAAATTGAAATAAAAGAAAAATCTCCAAATTAAAAAACAACAACAACTGTAGAACTGTCTATAGGAACAATCCAGTCTCCAAATCTTAGCAGTGGTATATTGTTCCTTGGCAAGCTGTTGCTAGGGTCAAAGATATCTCTACACTATGGTGGTGATTCCCTTTATCCTTGCCAACACCATTTAAATTGGTTTCCAACTGTGTACTAGTCTATTTTGAAGCCATGTGATGAAATATTCAGGGCGTACCCAAGACACTACTTCAAACTCTTGGACTCTTTAGTCATGCTAATCACTGTTACTGATATGCCCTTCCCTATCTAGCCTGAATAAAGATATTTCTGTAATATTTCATGGGGCAATAAAATGTCAGGGTTTATGTATAGAAAATCATGTAAGTCTCTTGAAATCCAATCTCGGTCTCCTAGCATACAACTTGGCAGATATTTGAAAACAATATAAAATCAAGTTCATAGAAACTTTATCTATTTATTTTGAGTCAGGGTTTTGTTCTGCCCCCCAGACTGGAGTGTGATGGTATAATCATAGCTTACTGCAGCCTCAAATTCCTGGGCTCCAGCGATCCTCCCACCTCAGCCTCTCCAGTACCTATGACTACAGGTGTACATCACTATGCCTGGCTACTTTTTAAATTTTTTATAGATATGCGGTCTGACTTTGTTGTCCAAGCTGGCCTTGAACTCCTGGGCTCAAGCAATCCTCCTGCCTCAGCCTGCCCAAGTACTGGGATTACAGGCATGAGCCATCACACTTGGCCCATAGCAATTTTAACACAGTCCAGTTTATTGTATTCTGCCATTGGCATTATCTATCCAAACATCTGAACTGTAAATTTACCCCTGAAGAGAATCATATATCTATTATAAAGAAACAAATAGCATTTCATACCATAAAATGAATCTCTAGGATTATAGTAGTACAGGCAGTTCTTGTATCTGAAGTCACAGAAACCTGGGATAATTAAAACCTAAATCAATTTAGACAATTGCTTCTCTAACCAGAAAAATAAAGTTGGGCACGATGGTGCATGCCTGTAATCCCAGCACTTAGGCTGAGGCAGCAGGATCCCTTGAACCCAAGAGTTCAAGGCTGCAGTGAGCTATGATCCCTCCACTACACTCCAGCCTGGGTGTCAAGGCAAGATCCTGTCTCTAAAAATGTAAATAAATACAAAAGTAAGACAAAGTAAAATAACTATAGATGCAAAGAGCAAGTATGTAAAAACAAAACAAAACAAAACAAAAAAACCATAGATTTGCTTCTTTTATCTTTCTTCATTCCTAAAAGCAAATGTCTCCATTGTTTTCCTCTCACTCTGCTTTAATTATCCAAAAGAGAGCCTAGGAAAAGATAAACACCTTACAGACCTTGAAAATCCCAAAACAGAATCATCCACCTTCAAGTAACCAAAACTGTGTGGTTTTACAATCATTTATTACTAATAATTAACAAGTAAACCAAGCTCAAATAGAATTTTCTCTTTTACAAGGTCATGGAAATATGAAAATTATTAAGGAAAAAACTCACTTGATTGGGCAGCTGAAGATTTTTGGAGGAATACTCTTTGTAGTAGTGAAAACATAAAAAAGTAATGCATTGTACTTGAACAGACAGGGGCAATAGGTTAGGAGGAGGAGGATAAATAGAGAATTACAGGTAAAGGATTAACAAACAGAACAGTCAACTGTGTGGTCTCAGAAATGGTGCTAGTAAATTAGATATAATTTCATGATTTCATGGAGACAGATATGGGCTATGTAGGAGCTGAAGTCCTTATTCTCACAGTAAAAAGTACAAAACTTTGTCAGATGATTTACAAAGTATAGTTACTAATGCCAGAGTCAGGGTGGGGGAAGTAACTATGAACATTCAGCGGTACACTATGATACATCAAATAAGATGATAAGATAATAAATAAAATGATGAAGCTAGTTTCCTTAGCATTGTTCAGGGGGAGGTCCTCTGGAATGCAGTTATTCTGGATTGTAAGAATCACTTAAGCGGTGAACAGATATAGAAGTGATTAGCACTTTTCTAGGCTTGGAGAGCCATCTCCAAAAAAGAACAGAAGAGCCTGAAAATAAAAAACTGCGAAAATAAGTCAGCTTGAGTCACAATTCTGTTCCCTTTCCTTCTTCCCCACAAAAGAGGCTATTTTCTCTGTCTCCTTTTACGAGAATCCTCTGTTCTTCCCCGTCTATTTTTTTTTTCTTTCCTCCTCTATTTGGCTTCAGGGTGGTCTTGAAACATTCTTTCCTCTACTCCCTGAGTGTCTGTCTCCTACGCCATGCAGAACTGAAGCCTGAACAACTACATGGGGCTTGCACTGCATACTCAGTCAACATCTTTTCCTGCTCATACCAAGTCAACAGCCTAGTATGTCCAATAGCTGATATCTGCAGGAAGCTCAGAGAGCAACGTTGGTCAATGTCTCTGCTCCCAATCACTTCAATGATTCATTACATGTCCATTCTCAGGGTTTTCTTTTAAATCACTCACAACCAAACCAAAAAGGTATAAATTAGAGAAAAAAAAAAAAAAGAGAGAGAGACGTTCTTTGTCAGAAGAACAAGTAGTTGGCAAGAGAAAATAAAGCAAACCAAATAAAAAAGAGAAAACTGAAAACTCACAAATCATATTATAAAATAATATTCTGCTGACACTTAAATAAAGTAATCCCATGGCAACAATTTAATTGCTGCCTTTTTGCCTGCGATCCCAGATATCTCTTGTTTGGGACTGGACACAATATTCATTTCTCTGTGTACTTAGTGCTTCACATCGAACCAGTATTATTTACTACGTACTTGTGCTTGCTTGCATACTTTAAAAGGCTGAAGTGTTTCCTGGTAGAAAAGCTGATGATAAGCCTGCAGGTCAAACCAAAAGTACACGCTGTTCTTCCACAACTACAGATGGAAAAAGTACATAAATTATTACCACCTAATTATTAAAACTCTTACAAAGCTCTAATTTCAAATATAAGTAACTGTTTAGCTCCTTGCTGTTACCATAAATCAGGTTCCATTTAAGATGGTTTTAATCTTCTATCACAAACTGGCAACACACAAAATATTTACTGATACTGTTGCTGGAAGATTATATTTTTGTATGTATGCCTCTCACATAATTAGTCATCAAAATAGTAAATATTCTAGTTAACAGTTAAGGAGTAACCACGTATTTTGATATATATGGGCAATGTATATTACCGCAGAACCAAACATTACTCTAGTAAATGAACCAGTTAAATACTTTTTTTTTTCTTTTGAAACAGGGTCTCACTCTCTTACCCAGACTGGAGTGCAGGGATGTGATCTCGGCTCACCGCAACAACCACCTCCAGGCTCAAGTGATTCTCCCACCTCAGCCTCCCGAGTAGCTGGGATTACAGGCATGCATTACCACGCCCAGCTAATTTTTGTATTTTAGTAGAGATGGGGTTTCACCGTGTTGGCCAGGCTGGTCTCGAACTCTTGACCTAAAATGATCCATCTGCCTCGGCCTCCCAAAGTGCTGGGATTACAAGCATGAGCCACCGCACCTGGCCAATACTTTTCATTTTCACAAAAGTAAGACTGATTTTTTTTTTTTAATTTTGAAATATCAACTGGAAATAATTTTGCCACCATTCATTGTAATTTGTAATTGTAGGATGAACAAAATAATTATAATTGAGATGCTTAAATATTTACTAAATATTAAATGTGAATTTTCTTATCACAGATGAGAATTTTAACATCAAATATAATTATGTGAGCACTTATTTCGATGTCTCTTATTTTTAAATGAAGTAAAATTATAAAATTAAATTTTAAATAATTCTTTTATACCTTGTTTCCTGAATGCTCGCAGAATTTAGTAAAGAAGAATCCAGCTCTGTTTTCTACATACAAAGATTGCAACAAATTTTCCATGTCAAATCCTCCCAAGGCACCAACATCTGACACCGTTTTAACCTACATAACAAAACAGAAGTCTATTATCCACCCAAAAACACAGTAATTTTTTTATGGCATTACACAACAGGATTTCATAAACTCTACCATGCTGTCATTTTCCCACTGGACTATTTTATTTTTGTACCATATATGTAATTAATGCAGTATGTTTGCATTTGAGAGTCATATAACATTCATTTGTGGAGCCCAACTATAGCCACAGAATATATTATATTATAAACCAATCTGATTTTAAACTTAATGTTGAAACAACTTCCCAGCTTCAATTATTTTCATGTTTCAGGCAAAGTAAGACCATTTTAGGAGTATTCCAAATCCTGCTGGTGGCCTCTTTCATACATATTGAATGTTATTTTAGCCTTGAAGTGCTGCTATTATAGCTACAGAGGGTTATGATGAGAACTATCTCTAAGGCCTCTTGGTGCAGCTCATTAACTATCCTTAGGGGGTCCCTCTTGGACAGTCTCACCCTGTGTAGGTCATGGCCTGCACAGTGTAAATGGCAGTATAAGTTCTCATAAAATTTTGCTGTTTATAGGCTTCTCTGCCAACAGCACTGGCAACCCTCATACAATTTTTGAAACACAGAAAGTTGGCTATTTCTCCAAGCACAGGAGTGACTTTAGAATATGAAAGGGCATCTACTATTCAGTTTAACTCTTTGCTATTTGTTTTACAGAACTCATAGACTACTTCTTTGTAATAAGACAATAATGGCACAAAAAATTTAGGGTTTAAGTAAGGTTCTCACTCTTTTTTTGTCCTACTGCCTCTCCATTTCTCCACCTCTCTATCTGCCTGCTAAACAAATTCTGAAGTGAGAATTTAATGTTTTACTATGTTTAACTATCAGCATTCCAAACTAAAAAAAAAAAAAAATCATTATTTTAGTAGGAAAAAAAAACTAATTAAAAGAAATGGGGTACCATTAGCATAGAATAAAATAAATAGTTACGCAAAATTATAGCTAAGTGTTCAGACTGTATTAGGACTGCCAAGGTTTCTACCTAAAGTATAATTCTTAGGGAATGTGAAGTTTTCCTCTAGAACTAGTGCATTAAATCCACATTATCAGGGTAGCTGTACTGTGGAAACACCCTGCCCTTTAAAAATTCTAGGCTTCGGCCAGATGTGGTGGCTCATGCCTGTAATCCCAGCATTTTGGGAGGGCGAGGCGAGCAGATTGCCTGAGGTCAGGAGTTTGAGACCAGTCTGGGCAACATGGTGAAACCCCATCTCTACTGAAAATACAAAAAAAAATTAGCAGGGTGTGGTGGCATGCGCCTATAGTCCTAGCTACTTGGGAGGCTGAGGCAGGGAATTGTTTGAACCAGGGAGGTGGAAATTGTAGTGAGCCAAGACCATGCCACTGCACTACAGCCTGGGCAACAGAGCAAGACTCTGTCTCAAAAAAAAAAAAATTATAGGCTTCTAAAATGTAATATCAAATACTATTTTTCTTTCAAGTGTCATCATACCAAAACCAGAACACCATTGTCGTTGAAAACAGTAATCAATGCAGTATATAGAACCATGGTACTACAAAAGGAAAACACAGAGGAAATATTTGTGTAAAAATCCTTTGGCAAGGAAAAAAATCAAATGTATTGCTTAGTAAAGATAAAATATTATGATAAATCAATACAAATTCTCTAAAATCAGAAGATATTGATCAGTTAAATGAACAATCAGGTTTATTCAGTCCTCAAAATATGAGGACTCATATTTTATGAGTCCTCAAAATATTTATGAGTCCTCAAAATACTCACCTTAGGTTCTTCTGTATAAGCGTATCTTCTATCCAGCTGGGGCTTGAGACATTCAGAAATGTCAGTAAAAGATGTTAAGTGAATGACGTTGCTGCTTTCTGATACGTGCTTTGACCTAAATTATAAGGATGAGAACTAAAATTATAAGAATGAGAACTAACTGATCAACAAACAAATTCTGAGCACTTTTGGTATACATAGCACCAAATCTTAAGAGTACTTCTGAGCAATGTGACTCAGGAATAAAAGGATAAACATCGTTCTAGCCCTGAAGTGGTGGTTCAGAGAATGAGTCATAGTTATATAGGAAGACAATTCTCAAAATAACTACTGGTTAGATGAATTCAAGAGGGTTTATTATAGATGCCAAATGACTGGGATGGATAATAAATATTTTGAGAGGGCAAGAATGAGAAATTCCTTCAACCTATATTAGTAATTTAAAAATAAAATATTTATTTGTGTTTTAATAAAATTCAAAAAAATTTTAATGTGTTTTAGAGGGGCTCCTTAGATAGGAAAATAGTGAGCAATAAATGAAGGTGGGTATGGAAATCCTTGTTTAAAAGGCAACAAAGATAATTTGCTTAGGGCAAGAAGACACTAACACTAAAAAGTGAACATTATATACTACATACCAAGCACTGTGCTAGATATAATTCATATTATAATATTTAATCCTCACAGAGGTGAGATTCATAGGGAATTATATAGATTAGTTTGGGGTGAAATAATGGAAGACTTTGGAGTTAGACTAATGACTTTGGACATTATCTTTTTCTATTTTTTTATCCAGCTCCCTCTCCCACATCCACGCTGTAATTATTCTAAAGCCTTATTTTCTTGCTCCATAAAACATGCCTATTCTACCTTGCCAATATACCTCTACTCCACTCCATCAGCAGATTACCTTGCAGTTTCTTCTCACACAAAACGTATGTACAACATGCTTCAGTTTCCGTTTCCTCATGTAGCAGAATGGCATGCTTCTACATACAGTACCACTGAGATTCTGAAAAAGCTAAACATTAACTTTCTAAGACTCCCTTACAGCGAGACATAGCCATGAGACACAGTTGTGACTAATGAGATACAAAATGAAATGTGCTAGGGAGCTTCTGAGAAGCTTGCTTTCCTGACAAGAGGGAGAGGGTTAATGGAAATTGCCCTTCCTCCTCCACTCTGACTTGAAAGCCTGATATTAGGACCCGCAATACTGCTGACCATGAGGGAAAGGCCAAGAGCATCACAAGGATTCAGGCCCTAATCTTTCTGATCTATTGTACCAACACTGACAGTTGCCTATCATGGGATTTCTTGTTATGTGAGAAAAATCAGGTCAATTCATCTAAGCCATTGTTAGTTAGGTTTCTGGTATTGGCAGCTGAAAGCATTCTTGATATGAACAACAAACATATCCACCTGTACCCATCCTTACTTCTTTCCATGTTGTCTCAGGAAGAAGCGCCCCACCTCCTGACCATGGTTAATCTCATTCCCTTGGCTCTTGAACCTGTCCCTCTATTCTCCTTTGAATATGGAGACCTTCATTTTTTCTCATATATCATCAGCTTCTTCATTTCCTCTGGATTCTATTCTATGCATATCAACAGTCTCAAGTCTTCACCTTAAAAATACTCTTTCTGATGAGAACAAAAACCTTTAGCTAGACTAACCAAGAAAAACTTTTAGTGGCTGGGCACGGTGGCTCACGCCTGTAATCCCAACACTTCGGAGCCCGAGGTGGAAGGATCACTTGAGGTCAGAAGTTCGAGACCAGCCTGGTCAACATGGTAAAACCCCGTCTCTACTAAAAATACAAAAATGAGCCGGAGGTGGGGGCGGGCACCTGTAATCCCAGCTACTCAGGAGGCTGAGGCAGGAGAATCACTTGAACTCATGAGGTGGAGGTTACAGTGAGCCAAGGTTGTGCCACTGCACTCCAGGCTAGGCAGAGTGAGACTCTGTCTCAAAAAAAAAAAAAAAAAAAAACACGAAAAACAAACAAACAAACAAAAATATTTAGCTAGACTAACCAAGAAAAAGAGAGGACTCAAATTACTTAAATCACGAATAAAAGAGGATACCTCAATACCAACCTTACAGAAATTTCCTAAAGAGACACAAATTACCAAAAATTACTCAAAAAGAAAGAAAACCTGAATAGACCTATAGCAAGTAGAGATTAAATCAATAATTTGATATCACCCCACATAAGTAAAAGGGCTGGGTCCAAAAGCCTTCACTGGTGAACTCTATCAAGTACTTAAAGAAGAACCAATATGCAGTTCTTCCCAAATTCTTACAAAATTAGAAGAGGGAGGGGACACTTCCCAACTCATTCTGCTCATTCTGGTTTTTTGTTTGTTTGGGGTTTTTGTTGTTTGTTTGTTTGGGTTTTTTTTTTGTTTGAGAGCCTCACTCTGTCGCCCAGGCTGGAGTGCAGTGGCACAATCTGGGCTCACCGCAACCTCTGCCTCCTGGGTTAAATGTATTCTGCATCAGCCTCCCGAGTAGCTGGGATTACAGGGTGCAAGCCACCATGCCTGGCTAATTTTTGTATATTTAGTAGAGACGGGGTTTTACCATGTTGGCCAGGCCGGTCTCAAACTCCTAACCTCAAGTGATCCACCCACTTTGGCCTCCCAAAGTGCTGGAATTACAGGCATGAGCCACCATTCCCAGCCTAAAATTCTTCCTTCCCTTGGCTTCTATGACACCACTCTTTCCTTATTTGTACATCTCCCATCTCTCAGATTACCCACCCCCCCCTTTTTTTTTTCCAGATTACCCTTTCTTGGTCTTCTCTTCAAGTTCCTTATTCTCTGCCTTTACTATAAACCTTGATAACTTAGGTCTCATTATATACTGCTCTTTCTCTCTCTCATGATCATCTCATCCATGCCCACAGCTTCAACTATCCACTAAAGTGTAATGCTTCCTCAATTTTCTACTTGTAATTGATCTGTCTCCTGGGCTCCAAACCTATATTTCAACTGTTTTGAATATGTATATCCCAATGTATATCTTAATGTAGTTTTACATTTTTTATTTAGATAAAATTCACATTGTCAACACACAAAAAATTCGGATGTAGAGAAACTGAAACCCAATATAGTTTCATCTCATCCCTGGAGTACTGGCTGGGCTTGGTGGCTCATGCCTGTAATCCCAGCATTTTGGGAGGTAGGAGGACTGCTTGAGGCCAGACCAGCCTGGGCAACATTGTGAGAACCCAGCTCTATGAAAAAAAAAATCAGTCAGGCATGGTGGCACACACCTGTAGTCCTAGCTACTTGCGAGGCTGAGGTGGGAGGATGACTTGAGCCCAGGAGTTCAACACCATAGCACTCTGGTCTGGGCAAGAGAGTAAGACATCTCAAAAAAACAAAACAAAACAAAAGAATACCTTAGGCTCTATATTCCTTCATTCAACAAATATTAATTGAACACATACTATGTGCCTGATACTGTACTATACACTGGAGCATTCACCTAGGAAGCATGCCAAATTAAAATCATCTGCCTCCTCCAGTCCTGCTTTTCCTCCTTCTGAGAATAACAAATTCACAGAAAATAAAGTAGAAGTAGTTCTTAAACATATTTAAAAATGTTCAACTTCAGTCAAAATAAGAAATACTGTTTTTAAAATATATCTGTTTAGCAAGGATAATGCACACTATGTTGGGAAAGGAATGGTTAAAAAAAGGCACTCTTATATATGCTGAAGGAAGTATAAGTTGTTATAACTCCAATGATATTTTATATTATCTAGCAAAATTTAAAAAGCACATGAGCTTTGACTCAAAAATTCTTTTAGGAAATTATCATATATATGAAATATTATGTATATATTCAACAAATATTAATTGTTGAATTAATGTTGAATAATTCAACTTTTCTCTCAACTCATGCCTGTATGTCTTTTCACTTGTTTCATCACCTGAAAAATGAAGGCAATGCTTTCCTTACGGGGACATATATATATAGATGAAATAGAGCAATGTAAAAGAATATCCACTATAACACTGTTTGTAACAGAAAAAAATAGAAACAATGTCATGTCCATCAATAGAGTACAAATGCAAAGTATGGTATAAAATGAAAGAAGCAGACATAGGAGGAGGCAAGTTGACAAGAATAAGAATCAAAGTAGATTACGGTATATCTATTGCTATAGCACAATCACTGCTATGGAAAAAAATCTAAGATATTTTAATGAAAATTTAAAATGAAAAAACAAGGCACTAAACAGGTGCATAGCATGCCACTATTTTTGTACTATGTTTATATTTCTAATTTTTAAGAATAAGACAATTTCAGTAAATTACACACACAAAACCCTCCAGTTGTTCTTGAGTTCATAGAGAATAATCTCGATTATTTAAAATGACAGATAAGAAATTTCACATTCTGAACCTCACTTATCTTTTCAGCTCATCTCCTACTTTTTCACTGTAATACTCTATACTCTAGCCATAACAATGTATAGTTTTCAAAATTCAGCTTTTCTGTCAACTCCTGCCTATATGTCTTTTAACTTGTTTTATCACTTGAAAAATGATGATAATGGCTTCTTCATGGGGATGCAGTAAGAATTAACAGATACATGTGCCTTCAGAACACTGTTGCAATTTTTTGAAAAAAGAATTAATTTATACAATGCAAGCAAAGTTTCAATGCCACAAAAGCTCATTAACTGCTACTTTTGGAAATGGCAGAGAAGGTGATTTGGATCAACTTCAGGTAGAAGGCAACTAGATAAGCTGAAAAAACTTACAAAAATAAATCTGCTTAAAGGCATCTGAGTGCTAACAATGTAGTCAAGAATAACTGAGCCAAAACCCAGAGAATTCACAGAGGTGATTTCGGCATTTGAGGCTGCTTTTTCCTGAGGGTTTGCTTATGAGAGTCAAAGACACTGGTAAACCCTTCATCCCTCTTTTTTTTTTTTTTTTTTTTTTTTTTTTTTAGATGGAATCTCAATCTGTCACCCAGGCTGGAGTGCAGTGCAGTGGCATGATCTGGGCTCACTGCAACTGCTGCCTCCCGGGTTCAAGTGATTCTCATCCCTCAGCCTTCCAAGTAGCTGATACTACGGGCACATGCTACTACACTCGGCTAATTTTTTAAATGTTTTGTAGATATGATTTTACTATATTACCTAGGCTGGTCTCAAGCTCCTAGGCTCAAGCAATCTACTTGCCTTGGCCTCCAAAATGCTGGGATTACAGCCCTGAGCCACCATGTCCGGTCAGTAACAATGACAATATTCTTGAGAGTCTTATGAGTTCTCAAATTTGAGAACTATAGAATTATTGAATAGAGCCAAAAAAGAATTAGAGGACAATCTTCTCAGAGAAGTCTTGAGAAGCTGGAGATCAGAGGCATCGATCTCCTTGAGAATTACTAACATCTGGAACTCTACTCCTAATTTAGAGTACTCATGCAAAGTATAAGCCTCTAATACATATCACTGAAAATTAAGAACCCATGTAAAAATATCAAAGTACTAGTTTTTAATTTTTGTTTAGTTTTTAAATTCTCTAAAAATCTTAGTATTGCAGAAAAGCACTTGATACAAAAAGTTGCACCTACCCTTTCTCAATCACATGATCCTTAGAAGAATCTGGATACAAAAGTGTACTCTTCCAGGGCTTTTGAGTTGCTGATTTTACTCCAGGTGATTTATTGGAAGACTTGGGAGGCTGTGATAAGCTGAATTCTTCTTTCTAAAAGATGGTAACATAATGAGCAAAATGAAAATAAGAGAGAGAAAAAAGCACAGCTCGCACCTATACCTCAAATTTATTCTGATCACTAGAGTACTTTTTCTTTCACTCTGCCTCCTACAATGCTTCCCATTAGAATATAAATTTTTTCCTTCTCCAACTCCTACTTTTGCAAGCAGCAAAGTGAAATCACACAGCAATTTAGACTATAAAAAAGGAAGAGCCAAAGGCTTATATCCTTACTTCTACCATTGTGAAAGAAGACTCTTTCCTGGAGAGAGAACGTTGTAAAAACTATTCTTTTTTCTATAATTGAATAGGTATTAGAGCTAGATGTATGTATGTGTGGCGAGGGCTTGGGGGGTGGTGGTGTCAGCGGTCACAGGGCAGGCAAATGAAACAAAGATACCCTTGGTCCACATAAGAAGGGCTCTATATCTTAACAGTACTATTTCCTTCCATTTTGGGGCATTTTTTTTCATGGTTATTTTTCCCATTCTTAAAGAGTTATTTATGGTAAAAGTTAACAATTTAAATCCAGAATATGAAATGCATGGATTAAAAAAATTATAAACAACTAAATGTCCAAATGGAGAATGGGATATACATAAATGTAGCATTCTATAATACTTAAAAGCAGTAGTTACAAAAATGATGGCACACATGGATAAATCCTTATGATAAAACAGATAATCAGAAAACAAAAGTCTAAGTACAGTAAAACAACAAATTCACAGAAGAAGCCTAAAAGAAAATAAGTTAGTAGTTGTCTGGAAGTAGGTGAGATTAGAAGTGATTTGTCTCTTCTCCAGTTTCCAAATTTACCGTAGTTTTATTATTTTTTATAATTTCAAAAACAAACATACAAAACTTTTCTAATATGTCAACTTCCATTAGAATATTATATACATTGCAAGAAAGCAAGGAATATACTTATAATATTTTATTATCCAGAACAAACAATAAAGCCTTATATATACTCTATGTAATAACTACTAATAGTTTTTAAGAATTCTATAAAGAAAATTAATAACAAGTATATTCTATATATAACTTCCCATATATAAGGGCTTACATCTGTTTTAGTAATTCAGAACACAGCATGACATTAAACAACACTCTGTAAATGAGAGTTACCACAGGAGGCTGAGCTTATTATTTAAAGTAGATAATACAAAAGTAGCCAAATTTATAGAAACAGAAAGTAGAGTGGTGGTTACCAGGGTCTGTGGGGATGGGAAAAAGGAGAGTTGGTCTTTAATGGGAAGAGTCATATTTACAAGATGAAAAAGTTCTAGAGATCTGTTTCACAACATTGTGAATATAACTAACACTACTGAACCCATACATATAAAAAATGGTTAAGATGACAAATTTTATGTTATGTTTTTTACCACAATAATTTTTTAAGGCTTCTTAATAAATAAGGCTTCTAGAGATCTGTTTCACAACATTGTGAATATAACACAACTGAACCCATACATATAAAAAATGATTAAGATGACAAATTTTATATTATGTTTTCTTTTTTTTTTTTTTGAGATGGAGTCTTGCTCTGTCGCCCAGGCTGGGGTGCAGTGGCCGGATCTCAGCTCACTGCAAGCTCCGCCTCCCGGGTTTACGCCATTCTCCTGCCTCAGCCTCCTGAGTAGCTGGGACTACAGGCGCCCGCCACCTCGCCCAGCTAGTTTTTTTTTTTTTGTATTTTTTAGTAGAGACGGGGTTTCACCGTGTTAGCCAGGATGGTCTCGATCTCCTGACCTCGTGATCCGCCCGTCTCGGCCTCCCAAAGTGCTGGGATTACAGGCTTGAGCCACCGCGCCCGGCCATATTATGTTTTCTACCACAATAATTTTTTAAGGCTTCTTAAAATAAAAAAACTAACATATCATATAGACAAAGGCCTATATTAGACTTTTTGAGCTTGCTGGCTTAGGTGAAAGCTAGAAGTAGCCAGAAAGTAACTGATGGGGATGGGTGGGGAAACAAAAACAAAACAAAACAAAACCTAAGAAAGGGTCACAGTGGATTGTAGCGTAGGGCGGTATAAAGGAACTGCTCTACAGCATGAGTGTGATGGTGGGTACACAATGTATACTTTTGTCCAAATTTACAGAACTATACACTAAAAAGGTTGAATTTTTCTGTATATAAGTTATACCTTAGTTTCTGTAATGGAAAAATAAAATGGAATTGAGGTCTATTCCTTAGAGTATTTTCTGCCAAGGAGAGAGAGAGTGAGATCAGAATAAGTTGTTCAACTAGAAAACATCAATGACAGCATACGGTAATAATTTTCAGGAAGTCAAATGAAGACAACAGATGAGAAGTCACGTTTATACCACTTTTTCACACAAGCTAATCTCTGCCCACTCCTTTGGCATTGTTCTCTTCTCTTATTCGAGTTCCTTTCATTAACCACGTCACTTATTTTTTCTTCCCCCTTTCTTTTCAGCTTGATAATGTTGTTTGTACAAATGTTCATACGTTATCAGATGATGTGCTTCCTGTACTACAGCTCCAAGATGAGGAGACATTTGTGCACTAAAGTGACATTAACTTAAAATGTGGTCCCCAGAGCAGCAGCAAGAGCATCACCAGGGAGAGAGCTTGTTAGAAATGCAAATGAGGCCGGGCGGGGTGGCTCAAGCCTGTAATTCCAGCACTTTGGGAGGCCGAGGTGGGTAGATCACCTGGGTCAGGAGTTCGAGACCAGCCTGGCAACATGGTGAAATCCCGTCTCTACTAAAAATACAAAAAAAAAATTAGCCGGACGTGGTGGGGGGTGCCTGTAATACCAGCTGCTTGGGAGGCTGAGGCAGGAGAATTGCTTGAACCTGGGAGGCGGAGGTTGCGGTGAGCCAAGACCATACCATTGCACTCCAGCCTGGGCAACAAAAATGAAACTCCATCTCCAAAAAAAAGGAAGAAAAAAAGAAAAGCAAATGAATCCTTGGGTTCCACCCCAGGACTACTGGATTTTGATCTCTGAGTGAAGCCTAGGAATCTCTATTTTAACAAGTTCTTCAACTGACTTTTCTGCTAAAGCTTGAGAACTACCAGTCGATAGTAGTGCTTCACATATGAATCATCTGAGAATCTTAATAAATTGCAGCTTCTAAAATGTGTCTCTAATGTTCAGGAAGGGTTGAGAACTTCAGTTGTAAGCCAATCCCCTGATTTTACAAAGTAAAATTCTGACCCATTCCAGATCAATTAAATCAGAATCTCTGAAGGTGAGACCCAGGCACTGGTATGTCTGAACAGTTCTTCAGGTGATTCTAATGTTTCCAGAGTTAAACCACAGACAGGGTTAATGTCCCTCCAGCTCTAAAACACTACTTGTAGAAGTAAAACTTTAAAAACTGCATGATATATCTTCCTGCATTTTAAAATAAGACATCCTGAATATAAAGCAATCTTTCCAAGAGGCTGTATGTGACTATATGGCCAATAACAGTTAACATGTGACACCTTTAAGGGCTACTATGACTAATAAGGCTCTTTACTTCTGAAACACAGGTAGTATCTACAGTTACTACATCTCTATGCCAAAATGTAGGGTTATTTATTTCTTCTCTACAAAGTTAGTTAACTTTTCTTCTCTTTTTGAAGTTTTCCCCTTTATGTTTTGTACTGTTTTCCCCATTTGAAAAAATGCTCACGACTTACAATTCAGCTATTGCTACTTCTCACTCATTCATTTAATTTATACTTACTCAGCAACTATTATGTGCCAGGCACTGTTCTAGGCACTGGTGAAATGCACTTAAAGAAAAGTTCTTTACATTCTAGTAGGAGGTAAAAGACAATAAAGAGATAAATCACATTGTAATAAATATAGTAAAGCAAAATAAAGGAGGGCAAAGGGTGTAGATAGTGATGGAGGGTATGTGAGCTATTCTACATATGTGCGCTTATATAGAAATAATAAGCCTCAAGAATAGCCTCTCTGATTAAGTGGCACTTGAGCAGACACCTAAAGGAAGTGAGGGGAAAAGTCATGTGCATATCTGGAGGAAGAGTGCTCTAAGCAAGGCAAACAGCAAGCACAAAGCCCTGGAGATTTTTCTGTGGTGCCTTCAAAGAAGAACAAGGACACCAATGTGGTTGGAATGAAGTAAGTTAGAGTGGTAGGAAATGAAGTCAGAGGGTTAGCAGGAGCTTATACAACTGTGTAAAGACTTTGGATTTTATTCAGAGTGAAAAAGAAGACCACTGGAGAATTTTGAGAAGATGAGTGGCATGATTTTATATATATATATACACACACACACACACACATATATACACACACACACATATATGTGTATATATATGTGTGTATACACACACACACATATATATACACACACACATATATATACACACATACACATGTGTGTTTGTGTGTATATATATGTGTGTGTGTGTGTGTGTGTATATATATATATATTTTTTTTTTAGTTTGAGACGGAGTCTCGCTCTGTCGCCCAGGCTGGAGTGCAGTGGCGTGATCTCAGCTCACTGCAAGCTCCGTCTCCTGGGTTCATGCCATTCTCCTGCCCCAGCCTCCCAAGTAGCTGGGACTGCAGACACCTGCCACCATGCTCGGCTAATTTTTTGTATTTTTAGTAGAGATGGGGTTTCACCATGTTAGCCAGGATGGTCTGGATCTCCTGGCCTCATGATCCACCTGCCTCAACCTCCCAATGTGCTGGTATTACAGGCGTGAGCCACCGTGCCCGGCCATGATTATATATTTTTAAAGGCTCACTTTGGCTGCTTGGTAAAGAACAGACTGTAGGTTTTCTTATTTCCTAAATGTTGCAGCTTGTACATTAGCAACAATCACAACAAAGCTTATAATGAAAATTATCAGTGCACAAACACTCAAGCATACATATTTTACTACAAACTTAGTAGAGATCAAGGCATGAATGTACACCCTACCTGGATCTCAGGTATCTGTGGAATGCAAGATTTGGGTCTTAATGGCAAGAGGGTTGCCATTTGTGGAAAAGGGTCAATATCCTTCCTTGGTTTTGCTTGACGGAGGTGCCAGAATTTCAGTTCAGCACTAGCGTATTTTGTTGAGGGTGAATGAGTAACACAGAATCTTGGTGCCCTGTTTGTTGGAAAAATAAATGTAAGATTGAACTAAACAATAAGCCTCAAAAATGAAAAGCCTACAAAATACATAATAGCTGTGCTCACAATTAAGTCTTGCCATACTCCTTTTCTAATAACTTCTACTTCTTTCTCTACTGCCTAGCCTTGAAAAAATATTTTTCTATGATATGTCAGCTGCCTGCAATTCCATTCACTCACATAAAATGGCAACATACATTGGGAAAAACATCATAAGTAAAATTATGTTCAAATTATTAGCTGCTTGATAAGAAAACTAAAAATATAAAAATTCGCTGGGCATGGTGGCGGGTGCCTATAACCCCAGCTACTCGGAAGGGTGAGGCAGGAGAATTGCTTGAACCCAGAAGGCGGAGGTTGTGGTGAGCCAAGATTGTGCCATTGCACTCCAGCCTGGGCAACAAGAGCGAAACTCCAAAAAAAGAAAGAAAGAAAGGAAGGAAGGGAGGGAGGGAGGAAGGAGAGAGGGAGGGAAAGAAATCTGTCTATCCATAAAGGAATTTTTTAAACAACTTACAGTTTCTAGTAAAATAAATAAGAAATGTACTTGGGATAATTTTTAAGCACTTTGGCATTTATCTATAATAAAAAAATATAGTAGAATAAAATTAACATTTAAAACATATAAACTTTTTTTTTTTTTTTTTGACCGAGTCTTGCTCTGTCGCCCAGGCTGGAATGCAGTGGTGCGATCTCAGCTCACCGCAACCTCTGCCTCCCGGGTTCAAGTGATTCTGCTGTCTCAGCCTCCCGAGTAGCTGGGACTATAGACACTTGCCACCATGCCTGGCTAATTTTTGTATTTTTAGTAGAGACAGGGTTTCACCGTGTTAGCCAGGATGGTCTTCATCTGTAGACCTCGTGATCTGCCCACCTTGGCCTCCCAAAGTGCTGGGATTACAGGCGTGAGCCACCGTGCCTGGCCTATAAACATTTTTATAATGCTTAAGTATGCTACTAAAGTAGGTTATAACGCATATTATTTATTTTCAAGCTTTAAATTTGAAGGTAAGAATTAACTTTACAATAATTTATATAAATCAAAGACCAACATTACTGCCAGAAACTTAGAGAAAATAGTGTTAAGGCCACACTTAATTGGATAGATATCATGGTATTCAGTATGTGGGCTAACACTTTATTGGATATAGGGTTAACTCCAGCTGTAAGAGCCTGCTGGTAATTGCTTCTTGGACCAGGTCTTCCCCTTAATGCCACAGCCCAAAGACTAATTCTTATTCCATATTTCAAGGCCTGGTAGAAAATTACTTCCCTTTAAAATAGGAAGAATGACTATGCATGATGGCTCATACCTGTAATCACAGTATTTGGGGAAGCCACAGTGGGAGGATTGCTTGAGGCCAGGGGTTCAAGGCCAGCCTGGGCAACATGCCAAGCTTGTCTCTACAGAAAAAATTTTTAAATTAGCTGAGCATGGTGGCATGTTCCTGTAAGTCCTATCTACTTGGGAAGCTGAGGTGAGAGGATCACTTGAGCTCAGGAGTTCTAGGCTGCAGTGAGCCATGACCATGCCACTGCACTCCTATCTGACTGACAAAGTGAAACCCTGTCTCTAAAAAAATTTCAAAAATTTTAAAAATAAAGTAAAATAGGAAGAAGATGGATATCTCTCCCAATATGAACACAGATTGGGAGTGAAAGAGAATCCAAAGTCCATAATTAGTTTAGGATCAGAAGGCATTCTGTATAGATCTCTGCGGTCATTCTACGCTATATTTCGGAACCTTTACTTGCAGATTTGGAAATATTCAGAATTACATATTTGCATGTCAACCAGTAAGGGGGCATATCTGTAGACTTTTATCAAATAAATCATACATGGGATGGCTGGCAGAACTCCTCATGGCCCATGGTGATGGTGGTTGTGGGGTAAGGCTCCTCCACCTTTGGAAAGGGGAGGGAACAGTGGGAAGCACTACAAGTTATGCTTTGAGTGTCAGCTCAGCCACAGTACAATAGTACACCAGGTAGATTTCTAAGGTGCTTGACTCTAGTCCCTGACTCCTGGATGGCAACTCTGGACCCACCTAGGGCCTGCAAGAACTTGCCACCCTGAAGGGAAGGACACAAGCCTGGCTGGCTTTGCCACCTGCTAATTGTAGAACCCAGGGCTTTGAGCAAACATACACAGTAGCCAGGGAGTGGTTACAGCAGGGTTTGGGCAAGACCCAGTGCTATGTGAGCTTCAGATCTGACCCAGCACAGTCACAGTGGTGGTAGCCACACTCCACTCCCAGCTTTAGGTAGCTCAGAACAGAGAGAGAGACTCTGTTTGGGAGAAAGTAAGGGAAGAGAACAAGAGTCTCCACTTGGGGTCCAGAGGATTCTCCCGGATATTGTCCGAGACCATCCAGGAGGTACCTCTATGAGTTTGCAAGAACAGCAGCATTACTAAGCTTAGTGTGCCCCCTAAAGCAGATACAGCTTATATCACAATACCCACGTCCTTTCAAATATCTGGAAAGCCTTCCCAAGAAGGATGGGTACAAACAAGCCCAGGTAGTGAAGACTACAATATCTACCTGATACGGTTTGGCTCTGTGTCCCTCCCCAAATCTCACCTTGAATTATAATAATTCCCACATATCATTGGAGGGATCTGATGGGAGGTAACTGAATCACGGGGGCAGGCCTTTCCTGTGTGTTCTCCTGATAGTGAGTAAGTCTCACAAGATCTGATGGTTTTATAAATGGGAGTTCCCCTGCACAAATTCTTTTGCCTGCTGCCAAGTAAGCTATCCCTTTGCTCTTCCTTTGTTTTCTACCATGATTGTGAGGCCTCCCCAGCCATGTGGAACTGTGAGTCCATTAAACCTCTTTGCTTTATATATTACCCAGTCTCGGATATGTCTTTATTAGCAGCATGAGAATGAACTAATACAGTAAATTGGTACCAGTAGAGTGGGGTGCTGCTGTAAAGATACTGAAAATGTGGAAGCAACTTTGGAACCGTGTAACAGGCAGAGGTTGGAACAGTTTGGAGGGCTCAGAAGAAGACAGGAAGATGTAGCAAAGTTTGGAACTTCCTAGAGACTTGTTGACTGGCATTGACCAAAATGGTGATAGTGATATGGACAATAAAGTCCAGGTTGAGGTGGTCTCAGACGGAGATGAGGAATTTGTTGGGAAATGGAGCAAAGGTGACTCTTGCTATGTTTTAGCAAAGAGACTGGTGGCATTTTGCCCCTGCCCCAGAGATCTGTGGAACTTTGAACTTGAGAGAGATGATTTAGGGTATCCAGGGGAAAAAATTTCTAAGCAGCAAAGCGTTCAAGGGGAAGCACAGCATAGAAGTTTGGAAAATTTGCAGCCTGACGATGCAATAGAAAAGAAAACCCATTTTCTGGGGAGAAATTCAAGCTGGCTGCAGAAATTTGCATAAGTAATGATAAGCCAAATGTTAATAGGCAAGACAATGGGGAAAATGTCTCCAGGGCATGTCAGATACCTTCACGGCAGCCCCTCCCATCATAGGCCTGGAGGCCTAGGGGAAAAAAAATGTTTCTGTGGGCTGGGACCCTGGGCCCCCTGCTATATGCAGCCTAGAGACTTCATGCCCTGTGTTTCAGCTGCTCCAGCGTGGCTAAAAGGGGTCAAGGCACAGCTTGGGCCATGGCTTCAGAGAGTGCAAGTCCCTCTGAAGCCTTGGCAGCTTCCAAATGGTGTTGAACCTGCAGGTGCCCAGAGGTCAAGAATTGAGGTTTGGGAAACTCTGCCTAGATTTCAGAGTATGTATGGAAATGGCTGGATGTCCAGACAGAATTTTGCGGTAGGGGCGGGGCCCTCATGGAGAACCTCTGCTAGAGCAGTGTGGAAGGGAAATGTGGTGTTGGATCCCCCACACAGAGTTCCCACTGGGGCACTGCCTAGTGGAGCTGTGATAAGAAGGCCACCATCCTCCAGACCCCAGAATGGTAGATCCACCAGCAGCTTGCACCGTGTGCCTGGAAAAGATGCAGACACTCAATGCCAGACCATGAAGGCAGTGGGAGGGAGGCTGTACACTGCAAAGCCACAGGGGCAGAGCTGCCCAAGACCATGGGAACCCACCTCTCGCATCAGCATGACCTGAACATGAGACATAGAATCAAAGAAGATCATCTCAGAGCTTTAAGATTTTGCTGTCCTGCTGGATTTTGGACTTGCATGGGGCCTGTAGCCCTTTCGTTTTGGCCAATTTCTCCCATTTAGAATGGGTGTATTTACACCAATCCTGTACCCCCATTGTATCTAGGAAGTAACTGACTTGCTTTTGATTTTACAGGCTCATAGGCAGAAGGGACTTGCCTTATCTCAGATGAGACTTTGGACTGTGGACTTTTGAGTTAATGCCAAAATGAGTTAAGACTTTGGGGAATGTTAGGAAGGCATGATTGTGTTTTGAAATGTGAAAGGAACATTAGATTTGGGATGGGCCAGGGGCAGAATTACATGATTTGGCTTTGTTTCCCCACCCAAATCTCACCTTGAATTGTAATAATTCCTATGTGTCATGGGAGGAACCCAGTGGGAGGTAATGGAATCGTGGGGGTGGGTCTTTCCCATGCTGGTCTTGTGGTAGTGAATAAGTCTCATGATATCTGATTTTTATAAATAGGAGTTCCCCTGCACAAGCTCTCTTGCCTGCAGCCATGTAAGACACCTCTTTGCTCTTCCTTTGTCTTCCGCCATGATTGTGAGGCCTCCCCAGTCATGTGGATCTGTGAGTCCAATAAATCTCTTTCCTTTACATATTACTGAGTCTCAGGCATGTCTTTATTAGTAACAAGAGAATGGACTAATTCTTCAATGCCCAGACACTGAAGAACATCTGCTAGCTCAACATCATCCAGGAAAAAACAACCTCACGAAATGAATGAAATAAGGCAACAGGGACCAATTCTGGAAAAACAGATATGTGACCTTTCAGACAGAGAATTCAAAATAGCTGTGTTAAGAAAATTCAAAGAAATTCAAGATAACACAGAGAAGAAATTCAAGATTCTATCAGATAAATTTAACAAAGAGATTAAAATTGTTAAACAGAATCAAGCAGCAATTCTGGAGCTGAAAAATGCAATTGGGATTCTGAATAATGCATCAGAGTCTTAACAGTATAATTGATTAAGAAGAAATAATCAGTGAGCTTGAAGACAGGTTATTTGAAAATACATACTCAGAGGAGACAAAAAAAAAAAAAGCAACAATAAAGCATGCCTTAACAGTCTCAAAAGGGCAAATCTAAGAGTTATTGGCCTTAAAGAGGAGGTAGAAAAGAGATAGGGGTAGGAAGTTTATTCAAAGGGATAATAACAGAGAACTTCTCAAATCTAGAGAAAGATATCAATATCCAAATATAAGAAGGTTATAGAACACCAAGCAGATTTAACCCAAAGATGACTACCTCAAGGCATTTAATGCTCAAACTCCCAAAGGTCAAAGATAAAGAAAGGAACCCAAAAGCAGCAAGAAAAATAAACAATATACAATGGAGTTCTAATACATCCAGCAGCTGACTTTTCAACAGAAATGTTATAGGTCAGGAGAGAGTGGCATGACATATTAAAAGTAACGGCAAAAACCGCAATAGCATTTGCACCAACCTAATATTTAAAGTGCTGAAGGAAAATCCTTTTACCCTAGCATAGTATATCCAACAAAAATATCCTTCAAATATGAAGGAGAAATAAAGACTTTCCCAGACAAACAAAAGCTGAGGAATTTCATCAACACAAGACCTGTCCTACAAGAAATGCTAAAGAGAGCATTTCAATCAGAAAGAAAAGAACGTTAATGAGCAATAAGTAATCACCTGAAGGTATAAAACACACAGATAATAGTAAATAAACAGAAAAACACAGAATATTATAACACTGTAACAGTGATGTATAAACTACTTTTATCCTAAGTAGAAAGAATAAACAATGAACCAATCAAAATTAAGAACTACAACAACTTTTCAAGACAGACAGTACAATAAGATATAAACAGAAACAACAAAACATTTAAAAGTAGGGGGACAAAGTTAAAGTATAGAAATTTTATTAGTTTTCTTTTTGCTTGTATGTTTATGCAATGTTAGGTTCTTATCAGGTTAAAATAATGGGTTATAAGAGAGTATTTGCCAGCCTCATGGTAATCTCAAACCAAAAAACATACAATGGATACACAAGAAATAAAAAGCAAGAAACTAAATCATATCAACAGAGAAAATCACATTCACTAAAGGGAGACAGAAAGGAAGGAAAGAAAGAATAGAACACCACAAAACAACCAGAAAACAACAAAATGGCAGAAGTCCTTACTTATCAATAATGACATTGAGGTAAATGAGCTAAACTCTCCAATCAAAAGACACAGTGGCTGAATGGACGAAAAAATGAGGCCCACTGATATGGTGCCTACAAGAAACACACTTCACCTACAAAGACACATACAAACTAAAAAAGGGATGGAAAAACATGTTCCATGTCAATGGAAACAAAAAAAAAAAAAGCAGGAGTAGCTATATTTATATCAGACAAAACAGATTTCAAGACAAAAACTATAAGAAGAGACAAAGAAGATCACTATATAATGATAAAGGGGTCAATTCAGTAAGAGGATATAACAATTTTAAATATATATGTACCAAATGCTGCAGCACTCTGATATAAAAAGGAAATATTATTAGAACAAGAAAGAGAGATAGGCTCCAATGCAGTAATAGCTGGAGACTTCAACCCCCCACTTTTGGCATTGGACAGATCTTTCAGAGAGAAAAATAACAAAGAAATTGTATCAAAGTCAATGTCCTCATTGTGATATTGTACTATAGTTATGCAAGATGTTACCATTGGGGGAAAATATATGAAAGATACACAGTATCTGTTTGTATTATTTCTTTTTTATTTTTCTTTATTTTAAAAAATGGTTTTAATAAAATAGAGGTGGGGTCTTACTATGTTGCCCAGGCTGGTCTCAAATTCCTGGCCTTAAGCAATCCTCCTGCCTCAGTCTCCCAAAGTGCTGAGATTACAGGCACAAGCCATCATGCTCAGCCTTCTTTGACTGTAAGTTTACAGTTATCTTAAAATAAAAAGTCTAGTGCAGATAAGTGACACAATCAGATCGATCACAGTCACATGGAACAATTCATTGATCTTCAAATGGTATATATTTTTTTCCACTATGCCCATTCTATTTCCCTTGCTTCAAGTCCCTCAAGTTCCCAGGTAAAACATTACCTCCCCTCTATATCCTGTGCATTTATCACACTTTCTTTTGTTATACTAATATCACATGTATATTCTTCTCATCATACTATGACCACAAGGATTTGATCATGTTTCACCCTTGTATTCTTAGCATAGCACTTAGCCTATAGTAATACTCAAAAAAAGCTTATTAAGATGATAATAGCAACTCTAGCTACATGTATACACACACACACACACACACACACACACCAATTTTATGAAATACCAACCACAAAAATGTCAGGTGTAGAAGAATGTGTTCCAAGCTGACAGCCAAATCAGGAACATACCCCTATTCACAACGGCCACAAAAAGCATACCTGGGAATACAGCAATATAGCTAGGAATACCTAGGAATATAACTAAGTATGGAGGTGAAAATTTTCTACAAGGAGAACTACAAAACATTGCTCAAAGAAATCAGAGGTGACACAAACAAATGGAAAAACATTCCATACTCATGAATAAGGAGAATCAATACAATTAAAATGGCTATACTGCCCTGTAGGGGCCTTTGAAAACAGTATGCTGAGAATAGATAGGGCTCAAGGACAGTATCTCCAATTGAACTTTTAATGAACTCCTGTAGGCGCCAAGAAGGCGAGCAGATAAGGAAGAGCATAGAAACAAGGAACTGAGTAGAAGGTTACATCTGGGAAAAGAAAGTTTGTTTTGCATTTCATTCTTTCTGCTGACGTGGGGTTTATGGGGTATAAATAAAGTGAGGCGGAGGCTCTGAGTGTGGCCGCCATGTTCTCTGTGTGTCTTTGTCTTTTGTGTGTTCTTTCATTCTCCACCACCCCCGGCACGGACCCCAACACTGCCCAAAGCAATTTATAGATTCAATGCTATTCTTATTAGACTACCATTGAGATTCTTCACAGAACTAGACAAAACTACTTTAAAATTCATATGGAACCAAAAAGAGCCTAAATAGCCAAGGCAATCCTAAGCAAAAAGAGCAAAGCTGGAGCCATCACACTACCCAACTTCAAACTATACTACAGGTCTATGGTAACCACAATAGCATGGTACTGGTACAATAACAGACACATAGACCAATGGAACAACAGAGAATGCAGAAATAAGACCACACACCTACAACTATCTGATCTTTGAAAAATCTGACAAAAACAAGCAACGGGGAAAGAATTCCCTATTCAATAAATGGAGCTAGGATAACTGGCTGGCCATATGCAGAAGACTGAAACTGGACCCCTTCCTTATGCCATACACAAAAATTAACTCTAGATGGATTAAAGACTTAAATGTAAAACTCAAAACAATAAAAACCATGGAAGACAACCAAGGTAATACCATTCAGGAAATAGGCACAGGCAAAGATATCGTGACAAAGATGCCAAAAGCAATTGCAACCAAAGCAAAAATTGACAAATGGGATTTATCTAAACTAAAGAGCTTCTGCACAGCAAAGGAAACTATCAACAGAGTGAACAGACAACCTATGAAATGGGAGAAAATTTTTGCAAACTATGCATCAAACGAAGATCTAATATCCAGCATTTATAAGGAACTTAAACAAATTCACAAGAAAAAAAAAACATTAAAAAGTAGGTAAAGGACATGAACACTTTCAAAAGAAGACATACATGTGGCCAACAATCATATGAAAAGAAGTTCAACACCACTGGTCATTAGAGAAATGCAAATCAAAACCACATTGAGATACCATCTCAAGCCAGTCAGAATGGCTATTAGTAAAAAGTCAAAAAAAAATAACAGAGGCTGGTGAGGTTGTGGAGACAAAGGAAGGCTTATACACTGTTGGTGGGAGTGTAAATTAATTCAACCACTGTGGAAGATAGTGTGGCAATTCCTCAAAGACCTAACAACAGAAATACCATTTGATACAGCAATCCCATTACTTGGTATATACCCAAAGGAATATAAATCATGCTGTTATACAGACACATGTACGTGTATGTTCATTGCAGCACTATTCACAATAGCGAAGATATGGAATCCTAAATGCCGATCAGTGATAGACGGATAAAGAAAATGTGGTACATATATACTATGGAATACTATGCAGCCATAAGAAAGAACAAGTTCACGTCCTTTGCAGGGATATGGATGAAACTGGAGGCCATTCTCCTCAGCTAACTAACACAGGAACAGATAACCAAATACATCACATCCCCACTTATAAGTAGGAACTAAATGATGAGAACACATGGATACACAGAGGGGAACAACACACACTGAGGCCTATCAGAGGGTGGAGGATAAAAAGGAGGGAGAGGATCGAGAAAAATAACTAAGGGATATAAGGCTTAACACCTGGGTGATGAAATAATCCATACAACAAACCCCTAATGACACAAGTTTACCTATGTAACAAACCTGCACATGTAGCCCTGTACTTAAAATAGAAGTTAAAAGTAAATAAAGAAATAAAATGTAAATTCTGCTGGAAAAAAAAAGAATATGATCACCGAAGTTAAAAGGCAACTTAAATACTGTTCCACCTTATTATGGATTTAAAGTCATCCAAACATCCAAATTATCTAAAGGACAAGTAACTTAAAGAAGGCCAAAGATATAATAGTCTTGTCATTTTAGGTTTCCATAAGTCATATATCCGTAAGACAAAAAAAGTATAACTCACAACTGGCCTAAGAAAAGTGAAAGTAAGTAACTGATTCATGTTTTCTTACCAATACAGAAGTAAAGGTTTTAAAACTTCAGGCTGAATATTTCTTAAATGCTCTTCATTCCACTGTGATCCATCTAACAGTTTAAATTTTGATAAGATTTCTGCAGAAAGGTAGTAATCTCCATTGCTCACTAGATAGCATTTTTTCATCTTCTCAAGATGTCTGAAAGAAAACACATTTCCACATACACACACACACTGGTAGAATATTCAACTACCAAAATGTTTTCACTTCTGAAATGTTTCAGACAAATAATGAACTATCTCAAAACCAACACTGAGTGTCAGAGGTACCCAGAATTTTTGTGGACGTAAAGATACTTCTCACAGTTATGGAAATGGGAAGGGTATTTGTGACAAGCTGAATAAATGACCTTGCAAAGATGTCTACGTTCTAATCTCTAGAACTTGTGACTAAGTTACATGTCAAAGGAAACTCTGCAGATGTGCTTAAGTTAAAGACTTTAAAGAGATCTCCTGTATTATCTAGATGGTCCCATTGTAATCACAAGGATCGTTCTAAGAGAGAGACAAGAAGGTCAGCATCACAGAGAAAAATGTGAGGGTAGAGCAGAGGTCAGAGAGAAGATGCTGTGCTGCTAGCTTGGAAGATGGAGAAAAAGTCCATGAACCAAGGCCTTCATTAGATGGAAAAAATAAGGAATTTGTTTACCCCTAGAACCTTCTGACTTCCAGAACTGTCTGAGAATAAATAAAACTCTGTTGCTTTAAGTCACTAAGTCTGTGGTGATTTGTTACAGCAACAGCGGGAACTACAGTGTTGATCCTGAAAAACCTGTGTTGGCTACTTGCATGTAACTACCCTGACATGTCTTCAAAACTGGTAATGATCAATCAGGTCATGCTTCATAATCAACCATTTAGTGACCTCTGCTCTTATAGCTATATACAACAATGAGCTTTGTGATCTGAATGTCATTAAAATAAGTGGAATAACCCAGTGACTAGTATATACTCAGTCAAACCCTTAAAGGAAATTGCAATCTACTATAGTTGGTCTGCTTCAGAGCAGATCAGGAGACTAAAGACAAGTTAAAGATTTTCCTAAAACAGGGTTCTCTTTTCTTCAACTTACAGTAATCTAAAACATATAGAGCTGACCAAACAAAGACCTGAGCCCCATCAGACCTCCAAGAAGTTCTCTAGCAGAGAGACTCATCCAGATACCCAGCTACCTGGCATCCAACCAAAGATTATGGAATTTGTTAACCAAGCAGGCTACTAGGGAGAGTAGGTGTCTATTTTATGCTAGTGTGGTTATATAACTGATAAATTATTTTATTCTATAAAAATTATACATCCTTTTAATGTTATAAAAATGAAAATAGAATAATTAATTTGAAAG
Organism: Theropithecus gelada; assembly: GCF_003255815.1. Classification (NCBI taxonomy): domain Eukaryota; kingdom Metazoa; phylum Chordata; class Mammalia; order Primates; family Cercopithecidae; genus Theropithecus; species Theropithecus gelada. Next base: position 102,377,231 of record NC_037676.1, read on the forward strand.
TAGTTCTAGAATGTATGGGCAGAAACATTATGCAAACCCAAATAAATGTTATCATTAGTATCTGAAAACTATGAAATCAGAAAACTAGTGTGATCAATATTACTATTATAATAAAATAAGTTTTATTGTCATTCATTCCTCCAAGAGTAAAAAATTACATTTTTAAAAATTTACTTTGGGCTTTCTCCCTGTGCTAAATAACCCAAATTAATATTCATAATTTGTTTTTAAAACTATTGAAAAATAAAAAAATAGAATTACCTTTGATGTCTTCCATGGTCCTTAAGAACTTTTAACCTCTCAATATCCATCCATAGCCACCAATATCTCTCTCCCAATGTACCTTTTATAAATTTCTTAAATCTTTCAAACTCCTTTCTATTGCCAATGTCATAAGTCCTATGAGAAATACACCAGTCGGCCCTGCTCTCTGGTCCAGCGCTCTCACTCTTTGAACTTAAACTTGTTTGTTCTATCTCTTCTGACCTCTCCTTTGTAGTTTGAACTAATTCACTTAAAAAATTCTTGCCACGAATAGACTCAAAACAATCATCAAATGACACTTTTGTTATATTGTTGAAGTTTATATAGTCTGGGGTTTCTCCAACTGGCTTTCCAACAATTTGCTGAATTGCTCCTCTCAAAATAAAGTATACATAGGAGCTTACAAATTCTTCACATGTTGAGAAATGCATTGTCAGGCTTTCACCAACATCCTGTTTCTTTTCAAGGTATACTCTCAGAAGAGCTTGAGAAGGAGTGTCTTGTAGAGATACAGACACCTCTTCTTCTTCTTCTCCTTCTTCTTCTTCAAATTCAGAAATCAATTTGGTGGTTTTAAATGGGTCTTTTTTTGTCCTAGGGTGAACTCCATCATCAAAGATAAAATTCTCTGTATTAAGTCATAAAAGACTATTAGATTAGATATGAATACAAACCTTTCTTATTATTAAATAGATACTATAGAGCCAGAACGTCAAATGGGTTTATCATAGGTAGTGACTGCATGGACCAGTGTCTTAAGAAGGATTCTGGGCCAGTCATGGTGGCTCATGCCTGTCATCCCAGCACTTTGAGAGGCCGAGGTGGGCGGATCACTTGAGGTCAGGAGTTCCAGACCAACCTGGCCAACATGGTGAAACCCCGTCTCTACTGAAAATACAAAAATTACCCAGGCATGGTGGTGTAGTAATCCCAGCTACTCAGGAGGCTGTGGCACAAGAATCGCTTGAACCCAGGAGATAGAGGTTGCAGTGAGCTGGGAGCACACCACTGCACTCCAGCCTGGGCGATAGAGCAAGATTCTGTCTCAAAAAAAAAAAAGAAAAAGAAAAAGAAAAAAAAAGAAAGAACAGAAAAGAAACAAAAACGGAAAAAAGGAAGGATTCTGAGGTTACGTTTGGAACCAGTAGAAAAAAAACTGCCACTGGGAATTAACCTTGTATTCCCTGGATTTGGAAGAAAAGAATGGTGGCAGATGGACTAAATATCTGACATCCCTGACACACAGAAGATATTCGAAAATACATTATGTACTTTTAAAATGTAATATTCCAGACTGATATATAAATGTCAACACATAAGCACCAAATCTATTAAGGAATTAGAATATGTATACTAAATGATTATATGTGCTTTGATATTTCATGCTGTATGATAAAAGAAAATTCACTACCATAGATTGAGACCATATACGAACAGACCAGAACTGGAGACAATAATAGCAAGTTTTAAAATTCACCATTTCATTAAAAGATTCAATTACTATCAAACTTACAGTTTATCATTAAAGTTACAAAATGGCACGAGATACTTATGAAGGTTTACAAAAGGATTATTTGTATGCTTTTTCTAAAGATATAGTATTCAGCTCCCATTTTCTCTTTCAAAAATCAGTGACATGTCTGATGTTAGTGCTTTATTTCACATAGTATATCTACCCCTTGAATTGCCACAGATCAGCTAACTGTTGTCATCCATGCCCCATTCTCAATGACCATTTTCTCAATTACCACAGTTCAAATCTCAATGAACTGGAAACATTTCATTACAATTTTTGTTGCTAATAAATTCCCCAATATTGAGAAATTAGACTTTGTGAGAGGATGCTGGACGTACACTCAATCCCATGGAACTGAAGGGAGGATGTTGCAGAGAGCGAAGCAGGCATTCCAGCTCACCATCTCCTGCCATCCTTCTCTTCCTGTATACTATTTTTATCTCCAATTATCTACTTCAATATTTTGGGAAAACAACAAGAAGCCTATGAATCCAACTATTTTCAATTGGGGAGATTATTTTCTTCTTTACCTAGACTCAGGTTCAATTCTAGGGAATCCAGATTTAACTTCCCCAGAGTCTGCATATAGTTCTTAAAGAGATTAGTTAGGAACTGTAAGTGAATTCCTGAGTTCTTCTCCTGAGTCATCACACCTAAGTTTTTTTCTCTAACAATATCACAGTTAATAACTCCCATTTCCGGAAGATTCCTTTTATTTTTATGAAAAGTCAGTATAGCCACAAAGCTTCCCAAAGTAGAAATTTATATGCTTTTTAAGGTGAAAAATAATTTGAACTTAAAAACAGAAGGGAAACTCAATTCCCATCAATAACTATTTTATTTTTAGGAAGAGAAAATTGTTGTACCCACTTTATTGCAAAGACTTAACAAGAATTTGTAAACTATGATAAGAAATAATGACATTAATTGACTGCATATTAGGTATCAAGCACCAGGCCAGGCATTTCCTATACATTTAGTATATATCATTATTCTAATCTTACAGACAAGAAAAGGCAAGCCTCCAAGAAGTGGAAAAACTCATCAAACATCACACAGCGAATAAATATCAGAGTTGCATTCTAAACCCATCTCCTTTTCACTATACAAAGTTGTCTCTCAAAAAACATAGGAGGTGCAGTGAGGCAAAGGGTATGTGGATAATTTTTTCTTCCCAACCACTAACTACTGTACTGTAAAATTAGAACAAACAAACAAAAACTTAAAGAGAAGTTCTAAAGTCATTCTTGTCCTTTACTGCTTACCAGAAACAGATGAAATAGCTGGTGATTTAAGTTTGTTGTAGGGTACACAACAGGGTAACGAAAAGGTTGATACTGTTTGCTGACTTTGTTTTGCTAATGCAAACCAATCTTTTGTTTGAGCATAGGAAGCCTAGGAGGAAGGGAGCATATTAGTTTAACATATGATTAGCAATATTGCTCTGATCACAAACCTGGAAAAATCATTATAATAATATTCAACTTGCACAGTACAATATGTAAAGTGAAAATTATCTCATGAAGGAAAATAAAATTATACTCAAAAAATTCATTAGCTAAGAGGAAACTGAAGGAAATTTCAAACCATTTTTTTTTTTTTTTGTATTTGATAACCAAAGGAAAATATGTGTCCAATACTTATAAATTCTCCACTCTCACTCTCAGGCTATTGTTGACCAAAGGCATGAAACCCTACTTCCTGGATTCACTACAAATTCATGCCATCTGACTTCAACTTGGCAGTCACCAGACCCATCAATCCTTTTGCTAGCTGCTCCCCTTTACAACTTTCCCAATTACTTCAGGTACCCTATTCTGTCTCACCTGGCTCAGTATTTTTAACAACTGCTCCCCCAGTATGACAGAGACACTATTCTTAGTGCCACTGGACCCTCTCCAAACTCAGCTGCCCCTTTGCATTAGACTCAGTTTTCACAACTTTGCTTAGATTGAATGCTTTTTGCACACTGATTCCTAACTCCATCTGTCCCTAACTGCAGCATTCCATTTTTCCTTTCCTTTGTATACCCCTGAACTAGCCAATTCAATTCTGAAGTTGATCCTTAGCTTCTAGAACCCCAGCCCTAAGAAGCTCCTATCCTAGCCTTCTTGGGAAGATTCCTCTGCCTGCCTCTCTCTGTAATGTCTTCTTTTATTTTTACTAGAGAATCCAAGTTGTTCAACAAGAGCAGAGAAGGGAGTGTTCAACATTCCTCTCATTTCTCATTTATCCAACTGAATCAGCTGGTTGGTCAGCACTTAGCCTAAGAAACACTTGGAGAATAGGTACCTCAAATGGAAGAAAAATTACTCCCTATCTATTATGCAGAATTAACATGGCAAGTCAAGCCACATAAGAAGACCAAAGCAAGACAGAGAAATGAGAGGTGGCAGCTATGCAGTCACCATCCCTCTTACAGGTGAGGTTTCCCAGGTGCATAAAAGCTTTCAAAGACTAACTCACTTTTGTTCCCCTTTTCCTTTAAAATCAAGTTATTTATTAGTAATTATATGTTCATCTAACATATAATTATATGTTTACCTAACATATAATTATGGAGGGACTACTTTATCCTAAGCAATAGCCTAAGCAGGAGGCCAAAATAATTAAGAAACGTTCAAGGAATTGAGAGGGACCAACATACAAGGTCCTTGCTATTTCAACCACAAAAAAAGAATGAGGGAGTAGAACACAGGAGAGAAATAAGTCATCAGTCAGACTTCAACATCTTTAACATAATTATTCCACTTTATATATTTTTGGGGGGGGAAGTGGAGACAGAGTCTCATTCTGTCACCCAGGCTGGAGTTTAATGGTGCAATCTTAGCCCACTGCAACCTCTGCCTCCCGAGTTCAAGCAATTCTCCTGCCTCAGCCTCCCGAGTAGCTGTGATTACAGGCACCCACCACCATGCCGGGCTAATTTTTGTATTTTTAGTAGAGACGAGGTTTCACCATGTTGGTCAGGCTGGTCTGGAACTCCTGACCCCATGATCCGCCCACCTCAGCCTCCCAAAGTGTTGGGATTACAGGCGTGAGCCACTGCACCCGGCCTATACTTTTAAGAGATGGGTCAATTGTTTTTTAGATGGTATAACTTAAGGCTCAAAGAAATATTACCAATTATCATGAAGATTAATCCCTATGTATAGTCATGACATAAATAATGTAAACATCCAAGAACTTTGAATCTGCAAAATTCAAAGGCTATTGAAAAATGGTAATATACAGTTAAAGTGGCTATGTGGTGGCTCATGCCTATAATCCTAGCACTTTGGAAGGCTAAGGTTGGAGGACTGCTTGAACCCAGGAGTTCAAGACCAATCTGGGCAACATAGACCCTGTCTCTACAAATAATTTTTTAAAAATTAGCCAGGAATGGTGATGCACTCTTGCGGTCCCAGCTGGGAGGCTGAGGTGGGAGAATTGCTTGAGCCAGGGAGGTTGAAGCTGCAATGAGCCATGATTGCATCATTCCACTCCAGCCTGGGCAACACAGTGAGATCCTGTCTCCAAAAAAAAAAAAAAAAATTTGTGTGTGTATATATATAGTGTTAAAGTTTACTCAAGTGAATACAAATGAGTTTTTTCATCTCAGAAAATACCAAAAGTAAACTAGTTTGGATTTTAACTCCCTTATATTTAATTAAATTCACATATAGCAAATCAGAACTTATTCCCCTAGATTGATTCTTCCCTTTACATGTTTATTGACCTTGAGTACATATTTTTTAGGACATTTCCAACATTTCTATAGTATATAAATTAAGGGAAAAAATATTGCCAGGCATAGTGGCTCACGCCTGTAATACCAACTCTTTGGTAGGCTGAGGTGGATGAATTGCTGGAGCTTAGCAGTTCAAGACCAGCCTGGGCAACATGGCAAAACCCTGTCTCTACAAAAAATACACAAAAATTAGCAGGGCGTAGTGGCATATGCCTGTAGGCCCAGCTACTTGTGGGTGCTGAGGCAGGAGGATCCCTTGAACCTTGGGAAGTCAAGGCTGCAGTGAGTTGAGACTGTACCACTGCACTCCAGCATGGGTGATAAAGCGAGACCCTGTCTCAAAAAAAAAAAAAAAAAAAGGAAAGAAAGAAAAAAATACTTAAAATCAGTATAAGAGAGAAGAAAAATGTGCCTTAAATACACCACAAAGCATTATTCAGTGGAAATAATGGAACTGGCATAACTGTAAATGTTTTTGACAAATACTGCTGATAGAAATGCTGAACTACAAAATTAATAGGAGATACACAAGAAAAAAAAAGTTCAAGTAAATTTAGCCTATCTATTCCAACACAGAAGGCAAAGAGGCTTCCTCTTGTATGATAATTTTGATCAATTGAAAGTGCCTTATTTGCAAGTAAGCCTTAAGGTTTAAAAAAAAAAAAATGGAAGTGCCTACCCAGAATGCTGTGTTATAAAGAATCTGGAGCCAAATCCTAGCTCAGCAGAAAAATTTCCACAATTGATTAACAAAGTCTGTCATAGGGAGTAGCAGCACAAGGGCTACATATTTGCCATTCCTAATTTTGTATAGAACTGTGTATTAGAAGTATAGTTTCAGATACAAGATCTAATAATTAGAGGCCAAAGATCAAACAACAGTTCTTACTACATTATGACTCTCCAAAAGGATATTTGATTCTAGGTTAAATCTCTTCAAATGCTCTCATACACCCTCACATTTCTCTAATCATGGATGACAAATTTATTTGATAACAACCTTACAGTAACACATTTTACTACTAAGGAATAACCTAGAGAAAAGGAAGGAAAAGACTCAATTTATCTTTTTGTACAAAAGTAACAGAATCCAAATCATAGCGATTTTGGAATGAACAATGAAACCATGGATATAATTCAAGTTACCCTTGCTTCCCGGGTGACACTGCATGTTCTTCAACCTTGCCTTTGTCTCTTTAGACACATGAGGATAATATTTCTAACTACATTTCAAATTAAAGACAGCAGAGCAAATTAGTTAGCATAAATCTATAAGAATTATTGCTAAATCTGCTTTACATATATTTGAAATCATTTTTTCTGTTCAGGTAATACAAATGCCTTAAAATAAGAAGTTACAGCCAGGTGTGGTAGCTTACGCCTGTAATCCCAGCACTTTGGGAGGTAGAGGTGAGTGGATTCCTTGAGTCCAAGAGTTCAAGACCAGCCTGAGCTACATGGTAAAACCCCATCTCTACAAAAAATGCAAAAAAAAAGTTAGCCGGGTGTGGTGGTGCATGCCTGTAGTCCCAGCTACTCAGGAGGCTGAGGTGGGAGGATCACGTGAGCCCGGGAGGTGGAAGCTGCAGTGAGCTGTGATCATGCCACTGCACTCCAGCCTGGGTGACAGAGTGAGATCCTGTCTCAAAAAAATATATGTATAAAATAAAAAATGAAATCAGAAGTTTTAATGAAGTGCTAAGTCATGAAAAAATACTCATACTTTTACCTCACCAAGTGATACATAGAACTTTTTCATAATTACAAGATTATCTTCTTCAGTGGCAGGAGGTGGTAGACTGGGTGGTTTTTTCACGATCCAGGGAGAAAAATTTGATTCTACTGTGAAATTCATGCCGGACTTGCTCCATCTTACTTGTGAGACCAATTTGGCTAACCTGCATTTTAGGAATCATACAAATTTAAAACAAGTTTCAAATATAGCAGAATTCAGGGAAAAACTTAAAATTTTATTTTATGTATTCAAGCCAATCTCCTCTCCTCACTTAATGATGATTTTCTTTGGCTCTGTTAAAATTAATAGCTTATTCATAAAACCACTAATTAGTTAAGAATTATTCATTTTAATTGATTTTTATTTAAAAATGGTTGTTCAGAGGTCAAATTTTAGGTTCTTACATGTTAAAAGTCAGAGAACATAAAGGAAAACTTGGTTCTGGACTATAGCATTCTATGTTTTTCATGTCACACTAGTTTTCATTGTTAAACACTCTGCACCTAAATACCGTTATCACCAATAGATAATTTTTAAATTATGACTGGTTGGAGAGGCTCATGCCTGTAATCTCAGGTTTTGGGAGGCCAAGGCAGGAGGCTCTCTTGACGCCAGGAGTTCGAGACCAGCCTCGGCAATACAGCAAGACCCTGACTCTACAAAGAATTTAAAAGATTTGCCACACATGGTGGCACACAGCTATAGTCCTAGCTAATTGGGAGGCTAATGTATACGTATTTAAAAATACATATATTGATGGGACTATAATACCTGTATTCAAAGTAGCAATCACTTTCCAGAAACGCTGGAAGTCTTTCTTTTTTGATCCACTTAATACCTTCTTCACGACTGAGACACTACGAGAAGAAAAAGAGCAAGAAAAAGAAGGTCAAAGAAAATCACTTTTAGGATGATTAACGCTTAATCATGAGAGCAATAATGACCTCCAGCTGTCAGCAGGAGCCCTACCCCTAGGTCTTCTATTTCCACTAGAGAGATCAATAAACCTGAGCCACAAATGTGAGGCACTTCTTGCCTCTGGTACGTTTTTAATTCTCTTAACAATTCTATATCAACTATATAATGCCTCAATTTTTACAGATTAACAAATCGAATCCAGAGAAGTTAAGTAACTTGTTGAAGGAGGGAGAATGAGGGGGAAAAAAAAGCCAATGAATCTCAGTATTTTCAGTCATAAAATGGGTTAAAAATAATCACAAACAGAAAAAGAACCACCAAGAAAACTTGGTAAGGCCACCAAGGTCACTGCAGGCCCCTTGTTCATCAAGTTTAAAAAAATGTTTTAACTGTTTAACATCTCCAGGCACTCTCTTACAGATAAAAAAGTTAATAATGATAATAGAGTGTTACAAATGCCACAGTGTAGGCTTCTGTGGGAGCCCACAGAGACATTTAACTCAGAAGAGGTTTCCCACAAAACATGCACTTCACTCTTTGACCCGAAGCAAGGCTAGCTAGGTTGAGCAGGGAAGCAAAAGAGGAGACAAACCACAAGTGTAGCGGTATTAGGTCACAGGATGAGATTTAAGGGATGGAGAGAGAAAGGTTGGAGAAGTAGGCAGGGTCATGACTGCAAATAGCGTTTTAAATAACATTAAAGAGTACAGATTTTATCTTGAGGTTGTGAGAGCAATACAGAATTACTGAATTACTGAAGAGTTACTGTTGTTCATCCTAAAATACTTACTGTTGATTCTACTTTTTCTTGTATTCACTTTTTCCAGAATTCTAAATAATATCAGTACCTTGGACACAAAACATATGTTACTAATAAATAAAACAATCTCAGTGAGGTAAATGTGTTTGCATTTATGTGGCTTCCATGGACAATCTAAGGTGATAGTTTTGCTGTGATATTGCATAAGAGTTAACACATAGACCATTACTAACTCTAGTGAGGAAATTGAATGTCCATACAGTAGTGTTGCTGACATCTAATGTGCTGATGCTCATGAGGGTGATGTGTGCTCATCATTGCTGATATGTGCAGAAGTCTTTAGGCATTCAGGATTGGAACATCAAATAGTTTTCTTCTATTCAGCAAAAAAAAACCCATATTCATTTGCCTTCACCAAACACTATCTTCTGCATAATGAAAGAATAGAAGAAAACCATGGAAATAGCCAGCACCTAATCAGCAGCACCTTGTTGACAGTCTCACTGCTTATCAGTGAGATCTGAAGGACATTTGGATCTTAGAAAGACTCTGCATAGGCTACACACTGACAACCATGCAGGACTTCTGAACTCCCATTAGCGCTACATTCAATGTATCACAGAAAGATACCAAACTACATATAAAGATCCACATGAATCCTTAAAGAATTCTATAAGGTTGTCAAAGTAGTCAGTTCATTCAAAACCAATTTGCTGAATATTCAGCTAGTAAACAGTTTACCTATAATTCATCCTCTTTTGAGTGTTTTTGTACCTATTTGACCTAAAAATAAAATGAATAAAAAAGTTTAAAAAGAATAAAATCAAAAATTGAAGAAAAGTCTTTAGCCAAGCTGAAAACAAAACTCTTCGTGGTTTTAAAAAGTAACTAAATATAAAGACAAAAAACATACAAGACGATCCTGATCAACCATAAAATAACTTAATAAATACGTATAAGAAACACAAAAAGAATCTATCTAAGGTTAAATTATTTAAACCTTAAAAAAAATTTCTGTAAGTTGGTTAAGAAACAGAAAGGGATGACCAGAATGTTAAGGGAAGATGATTTTAGGTAAATCAGTACAGAACTATTTCCGAATAGCCATACGCAAGCTGTTTAAAGTGTCTACAGAATTGGATTAATAAAAAATTATATTTAGATGTACAAGGCAAACACATAAAGCATGGCTATCAGTCAGTAGATCTTATTGGTTAGATTTATTGAGGTATAAATTACATACAGTGAAATCCACCCTTTTTAATACAGTTCTGCAAGTTTTGACAAATGCATATAATCATGTAACCAGGACTACAATCAAGATACAGAAAAGTTCCAACACTCTCCAAATTTCCTAATGCCACTTTGTAGTCAGCAACTCCGTCCAACCCTAGGCTCTGACAACCAGTGATCTGTTCCACAGTTTTGCCTTTTCCAGAATGTCATATAAACAGAATCAATATAGTATGTACTTTTGATTCTAGTATCTTTCATTCAGCATAAAGCATTTAAGATGTATCTATGTTCTTTCATGTATAAATCATTCTTTTTTGTTGCTAAGTAATATTCCACTGTATGTATATACTACAGTGTCTTTATCCATTCACCAGTTTAAGGAATCTGGAAAACTTCCAGCTTTTGTGATCATGAATAAAGCTAACTGTAGACATTTACATGCAGGTTTTTGTGTGAGTATAACTTTTCATTTCTTTTGGGTAATACTCAGGGGTAGGATAGATAGGCAGTGATATGGTATGGATATTTGCCTCCTCCAAATCTTGTACTGAATGTGATCCCCAATGCTGGAGGTAGGGCCTCATGGGAGAGATGTCATGGTCATGGGAGCGAATCCCTCATGAATGTCTTGGTGTCCTCCCCATGGTAATAAGTGAGTTCTCACTTTGTTAGTTCACATGAGACCTGGTTGTTTAAAGAGCCTGATACCTCCTCACTCTCTCCCTTGCTACCTCTCTTGCCATGTGATATGTCTCCTCCCTCTTTGTCTTCCACCATAAGTGGGAGCTTCCTGAGGCCCTCACCAGAAGCAGATGCTAATGCCATGCTTCTTATACAGTCTGCAGAACCATGAGCCAAATAAACCTCTTTCTTTATAAATTGCCCAATTTTGAGTATTCCTTTATAGCAACACAAATGGACTATAGGTGGTATGGTATATGTTTAACTTGGAAAGACGTGCCAAAATGTTTTCCAAAATGGAATTCTCACCAATGAGAATGGACTTTTGAGTTGCTTCCACTTTTTGGCTATTATGAATGATGCTGCTATGAACATTTGTATGTAAGTTTTTGTGTGAACATATGTATTCAATACTCTTGAGTATATACCTAGAAGTGGCATTTCTGGGTAATTTGATAACTCTTGGGCTAAGCTCTAAAGAACTGCCTAATATTTTCCAAAGTAGCTGTACCGTCTTACAATTGCACCAGCAGTGTATGAAGGTTCTAATCACTTCAAATCCTCACAAACGTTTGTTATTATTTGCCTTTTTTAAAATCATAGCCATACTGTTGGGTGTGAAGTAGTGTCCCATTGTGATTTTGATTCCATTTCCCTTATGACTAATGATGTTGAAAATCTTTTCATGTGCTTATTGTTTATCTTATTTAGAGAAATGTCTATTCTAAACCCTTTGCACATTTTTAAATTGGGTTATTTGTCTTTTTATTTTTGAGTTCTAAGAGTTATTTTTATAGTTTAGATACACATCTTTATAAAATATATGATTTGCAAATATTTGCTCTCATTCTGTGGGTTGTCTTTTTACTTTCTTGGTAGTGTCCTTTAGAGCATGAAAGTTTTGATTTATCTTTTTTTCCTTGTGCATTTGGTGTCATATCTAACAAAACCAATGCATAATCCAAGGTTATGAAGATTTACACCTGTATTATTTTCTTAAATAGAACTATCTTTTTTGCATTGTTGGATTTAATTTGCTTTTTTTTGAGGATTTTTGTGGTCTGTGTTCATGAATGATGTTAAGTTGTAAGTTTTTCTTTTCCTTCAAATTCCTTCATTTAGTTTTGGCATCAGTGTAATGCCCATCTCATAAAATGAATTAAAAATTGATTTCTTTTGTTTTTTGTATAAGTTTTTATAAATTTAAGGTTACTTCACTTCTAAGTGTTTGATAGAATTAAACAGTGAAGCCATCTGAGCCTGGAGTTGTCTTTGTGGAAAGACTTTAAACTGTGAATCCAACTTCTGTAATAGATGTAGGACTACTCAGATTATCTGTATCTCCTTCAGTGACCATTGATAATTTGTGCCTTTTAAGAAATATGTGGGCCAGATGCAGTGGTTCATGCCTGTAATCCCAGCACTTTGGGAGGCCGAGGTAAGTGGATCACTTGAGGCCAGGAGTTCGAGAGCAGCCTGGCCAACATGGTGAAACCCCATCTCTACTAAAAATAGAAAAATTATCTGTACATAGTGGCATATGCCTATAATCCCAGCTACCTGGAAGGCTGAGGCAGGAGAATCGCTTGAACCTGGGAGGTGGAGATTGCCGTGAGCTGAGATCATCCCACTGCACTCTAGCCTGGGCATCAGAATGAGACCCTATCTCCAAAAAAAAAAAAAAAAAGCCTATTTCATTTAAATGTCATGAGCTTATAGACATAAAATTGTTTGCAAATTCTCTTTTTTTTTTTAACTGTCTGTAAAATTTGTAATGACATCCCCTCTTTCATTTCTGATATTGGGCATATATATCTTCTTTCTCTTTCGCTTCAGCATTCTGGCTAAAAGTTTACCAATTTCGTTGATTTTTTCAAAAAACAAGGCTTTATTTTCATTGATTTTTCTCTCTTGTTTTTCTGTTTTCAATTTCATTGATTCTGTTCTTTATTTCTTTACTTTTGGTTTAATTTTAACTTAATTTTTCTAGTTTCTCATAGTGAAAAGTAGATCGTAGATTTATTTAGTCTTCTCTATTATAAGCACTTAATGGTACAAATTTCCCTGTAAAGACTAATTTAGTTGCATCCCACAAATTTTGATATGTTATGCTTTAGTTTTTATTCAATTCAACATAATTTTTAATTCCCCTTGGGACTTAGTCTTTGACCTATGAATTATTTAGGAGTATGTTATGCAATTAAGTATTTAAGGATTTTGTTACCCATTTATAGTTTAATTCTGAAGTGGTCTGAGAACACAGTTGGCAAGATTTCAAATCTTTTAAGTTTGTTGAAATTTATTTTATGGCCCAAAATATGGTCTATTTTGGTAAATATTCCCAGTGCACTAGAGAAAAAAATGTTGTGGGATAAACATCCACTGTTGTGGGACAAAGTGCTCTGTAAAGATCAATTAGATTTACTTGGTTGTTAGTGTTTTTCAGAACTTCCATTTCCTTACTGATCTTCTATCTTTTCTATCAGTTACTGAGAGCAGTGCTTTAGTCTCCAATTATAACTATAAATTTATCTATTTCTCCTTTCAGTTCTATCAGCTCTTGCATCATGTATTCTGAACCTCTGTTGTTAGGTGCATACATATTGTGAGTTGTTAAGCTTTCTTGGTGAATTGACCCTCCCCCTTTTATCATTATGTAATGTTCCTCTTTATCCATGGTAAGATTCCTTGTTCTAAGGGCTGCTTTGCCAGATATCAATATAGTCACTCCAGCTTTCCTTTAATTCATAATTGTATGGTATACCTTTTACTATCCTTTTCACTTCTAAACTATTTATGTCTTATTTTTAAGGTTAGTTTCTTGTAGACAGCAAATAATCACAATTTTTAAAAAATCATCCCTGACTCTGGCTTTTACTCGGGGTGCTTAGGCCATTAAATTTCATGTAATTATTGGTGTATATTATTATTATCATTATTTTTAGAGATGAGGCCTCACTCTGTCACACAGGCTGGAGTGCAGTGGCACCATCATAGCTTACTGCAGCCTCAAACTCCTGGGCTCAAGTGATCCTCCTGCCTCAGCCTCTCAAGGCTCTGGAATCAAAGGAATGACACATCATGACAACTCAATATGATTAATTATATTATTAGTCATATACATTAATTATATGATTAAGGTGATATTAATTATTGATGTGGTTTGTTTAAAATCACTACTACCATTTTCCTAGTTGTTTTATTCTTTATGTGTCTATATTCTTTGTCTGTTTTTTCCTCATTTTCTGTCTGCTTTTCATTTAGTACTTTTTAATTCCTTCGATCTCCACTACTGTTTTTATTTTTATTTATTTTTAGTATATTTTTGAGACAGGGTCTCACTTGGTTGTCTAGACTGGAATGCAGTGGTGTGATCACAGCTTACTGCAGCCTTAACCTCCCAGGCTTAGGTGATCCTCCTACCTCAGCCTCCCGGGTAGCTGGGACTACAGGTACATGCCACCATGCCTGGCTAATTTTTTATTTTTTGTAGAGATAGGGTTTTGCCATGTTACCCAGGCTGGTCTCTAACTGCTGAGCTCAGGCAATCCACCTGCGTTGGCTTCCCAAAGTGCTGGGATTATAGGTGTGAGCCATTGCAGCTGGCCTGTTTTCATTACTCATGCCTCTTTTTAAAAACTTCCAAATTGCTGCCCTAGTTTTATAATAGACATGCTTAATTAATCAGTCTACCTTCAAATATATCAAATAAGATCATCTAAATCTTTCCGAGAAACTTGTGTCAAAGCACATAACTCAAGAAGCTCCTAAATAGCTTTTAACAATAAATAAATAGGTCATAAAGACCTCCATACAATTAAAAATTTCTATTCACTGAAGGAAGTGAATAAAATAATAAATATTGTCCCACTTAGTAAAAAATTTTTAAACTAACTTTTGATGAAAGTTAAAGACAGAAATTATTTCAATTCAGTAACAGAAGAATTGAAGAACTTTCAGGCTAGAGTAAATCTATGTCTTAAATGTTAGACATACTTCAGCCTAGTTATACTAGACATTTTGAATCACTGTGAAATAGTATTGTTAAACATTCATTATTATTTTCATTTCATCCATGCAAGAAACCTAAGTAGTAGGTAGTAAAGGTCTCATCCGACAGATGATGAAAATCAGACTCATCAAAGTGACTTGTACACAGAGTCAGTAAGCAGAAGAGCCAATATTAGAACGCAGGTTTTCTGACCTCATGCTAAGGAAACACAATCTAGAAGCTGAAAATGAAATTTCAGGCCAGGGAGGTCAGAGCCACACAGTACAACTTGAGGGTCAGAAGTCTCAATTCCCAACTGCTTGACAGGATTGGTTCAAAACCCAAATGAAATACATTGCCTATATATCCACATTTTCCACCATGCATCAAAATTATAAAGGATACTTATATTTATATGACTCAAAACTAACCTAATATTCAAATATTCAAGGTAAATTACATGAATCTTCTCAAATTGATAAGTGAACATCAACAAAACTGCTAAACTGGCCATTAGATTTGAAGAGTGCTTAACAAATACTATGTGTACGTACAACACAGGTTAATAAATGTAGCTACACTTCAAAAAGGGAAGCCTAAGGAAACTCATGTTGATTTCACCAAATGCTTTATCCATCTAACAAGATAAAACAGTATACTTTCTTACCATAATATTGTAGTTGACATTAATGGTCTCATTTTCATCGGAGGCATTCATTTGAACAGGTTTAACCTCATTCTTTCCTTTCCTTACAACATCAAAAATGGGATTTCGAGGTTGCTGGTTTTGTAGAATTTTTTTCAGTTGTTTTTCCAGAAGTTGTGGAGCATCATTAACTACTTCAAAGACTCCATAATCTGCATTAAATCTAATTGCCTCCGAAAAGGTCTGCAATATAAATTTGTGGAAATTAAAACATTTTTTAAACCTGAAAACTCACAGTCTCTAAGAAGACTTGTGGTTTACATACATGCATGCATACCTCAGAGTTTTGTGTTTTTAATCATTCCCTCTTCCTTTTTAGGACCTAGGAAATCCCTTGGGTAGAGGTCAGGGAACCCACTGAACTCTTCCTTGCCAATGTACTTATGCCACGAGTAACTGTCAGGGTATGCTATGGCAGAAATTCCCTTTGTATGAACATCTTACCACTGTGATTATTTGAAACTGGACAGAAATATATACCTGGCTTTACAAAGCTATGTTATTCTCTTAGAAGGGGGTGGATCACTAGGGAGGAATGAGTAAAGGAAGAAATAATGCTCCCACTGTCTTTCATCCTTAGGAGCCATGAAGGCTAACAATCTCCCTTGTCCAAAAGGACAAATTTAAGTATAATATGCTCTTCAGTTAAGACTATTTCAACACCATCCTTCGCGCTGGGACAAAAAGAGAGAGAAGAAAATAACATTTCTGAGGTTTTTATCGGTAATTCTAAATGCTGCCAACTTTTATTTAAAGCCAGTCAGTTGATATACAATAGTCAGGAATCTTGAGTTTGAATGCCAGTTTGCCAATAAGTAGCTCTGTGACTTTAGGTAAATCACTGAACATCTTTGAGGCCTCCACTTCCATAAGAAGTAAATGGTGAATTGGCCATGTTTTTTCCCATTTGTCCTCCGAATCTTGAATCAGGTCCCTTTTTCAGAATATTTGTTTATTTTAGGGTACCTTCAGTGAACTGACTATTCATGTAGATTAACTTATACATGCTTAGGCGAGTGGTAGAAGACATCAAACTCTTCCCCTTGGATCAGTAAGTGTTCTAAGTAGAACATTAATTCAAATTTTACTATGGGATTGCTAGATATACTATAGTCATAATTTAATAAGCGGTAGAATTTCATAGTAAAATTGGAACTAGAAGCATGTGTATATATATATTTAAATTTTAATGTCAGATAATATCACATCTCTAAGGTCTGACTGTCTCCCCTTCTGAGGAATTAAAGTACATGGATGATACAGCTCAAGACGAATATCAGTCCACAGTCTCAAAAGCCTTAGGACTAAGAGTTTCTCCCAAAATGATAAATATTGCTCAATGAGTAAGAAAGAATTAGCCATAAATTACATATAAAGTCTCTTCAATAGATATATTTCATTAGTTGCCCACTGCATCTGTCTTTCAAACATGGGATTCAAACAGGCACCATTTACCTAAATGACATAAATAGTATCCCTAAACTATGCTATCACTAAACTAAAGAGAAAAAAGAGTCTGCTGATATCACAGATCAGATTTATCTGGTTGGAGAAAGGAAATTAATTAAACTTGGTAGAGAATGACATCAAATATTAATGTGGGTAGGAGAAATTAAGCTGTATAAAGTGAAAGACCATCTGGAAAACATTTCTTCTAGTTCTGAGTATACATGGAACAAGAGAACAAGCTTGACTTCTATTGTTTACCTTTCTTTCTTTTTTTTTTTTTTTTTTTGCCTCCTACCCTCCGACCTGGTATAGCCAGAGGAACACAAAGCTGTGATAATCTAAAGCAAAGAATGTTAATTAGTTAGTTCAATGGATAAATAAAACATTTCCTACTAACAAAGTAAAAAGTGCTCAAGTAAAAAAATTAGGAGGGACTGTTGATACCCTAAGACCCTAGTATCAATCTTACTTAGTACTGGTGAGTAGTTAAGGTATAGTTGGCAGAAATAATGAAGATGATAAGGACTATTTACTGAATGTCTATCACATGCTAGGCATGTGATGGACACTTTATTTTTTTTTCTTTCCAACTTTTATTTTAGGTTTAAGGGGTACATATGCAGGTTTGTTACATGGGTAAATTGCATGTTGCAGGGGTTTGGTGTACAGATAATTTTGTCACCCAGGTAATCAGCATAACACTCAATAGCTAGTTTTTCAATCTTCACCCTTCTTCCATTCTCCATCCTCAAGTAGGCCCCTACAATAGTAGGTCTATTGCTCCCTTCTTTGTGTCCATGCGTGCTCAATATTTAGCTCCCACATATAAGTGAGAACATGTGGTATTTGGTTTTCTGTTCCTGCATTAATTCCCTTAGGTTAAAGGTCATGATGGACACTTTAAAAGCACTCTCTTGAATACTTCCACATTCCTGACATAGCTCTTCACAAAAAACTGATGGTAGGGACGGCTAAGTGATGGTCCATGGACTCAGAGCTATAAAGTGCTAGACGATCAGGGTTATGGAAACAAGTCTCTCTGGTCCCAAAGACAGAACATTTCCTCTTCTTTAATACACATAAAGTTTCTTTATTACATATAAAGTTTATTCACATATGACAAAACTAGTGTGTACTGACCACTTCTCTACGCCAAGGACTCTGCTAAGTAATAATCCTATGAAGTTAGGGTAGCTTGGATTCAAACAAAGCGTTTTGATTCCAAAGCCTATACTCTTATCTACTCTGGTTCTACCAGTAAAGGCACAGAAGCATGAAGCAACATGGTGTATGTGGGTAACTCTACGCAGCCGGATTAGAACAAGAATAGCCGTAGTTGGAATAGTTTAAGGAACAGAGAAGAAAGACTTGAAGTAGATAACCTAGTATAACCACATCACAAAAGGCTTTGCATGCCATTTCAAGAAGTATGGGCTTTATCTTAACCCTCTAGGAAACAGGGAGACATATGAACATCCTAAGTAGGAAAGTAACATAGTTACTTCTAATTTGTGTTTTAGAAAGGTTCTGCAGCGGTTTGGAGGATATAATGGTTGCTTTCCAGCTCATGAGCTGGTGCGGTGGGCTGCTCACATTCCACAAGCAGAACCATCACCACACTCTGGGGAGACTGGCTGTTATCGCAGAGCTACTGCTATCACATCACAAACAGGTTTTGTGTAAAAATTACTAACTGGATGGGACACTGTCCCCGTCACACGCAGGGGCTAGGGGAGGATTTAAAGCAGGTAGTTAACAATTACTTTTGAGTTTTTTTGAGACTGAGTCTCGCTTTGTCCTCAGGCTGCAGTGCAGTGGCGCTGTCTCAGCTCAGTGGCGCGATCTCGGCTCACTGCAACCTCTGCCTCCTGGGTTCAAGCGATTCTCTTGCCTCAACCTCCCGAGTAGCTGGGACTACAGGCACACACCACCATGCCCAGCTAATTTTTGTAGTTTTACTAGAGATGGGGTTTCACCATGTTGGCCCGGATGGTCTCAATCTCAGTCTTGACCTTGTGATCCACCCATCTTGGCCTCTCAAAGTGCTGGGATTATAAGCGTGAGCCACTGTGCCTAGCCAACAATTACTTTTATATTTAACATAAAATGCACAACTGCAGCTGAGAAAGACTAAATGAACCCTTCGTGGCTTTACAGCAAGTCCTCTAATGAGCTTACAACAGAACTCCTGAGTTATGACTACGCAACTGCTTTAAACCTAGAACTGACCACATAATTTCTCTCTTTTTTTTTTTAGACAGTCTTGCTCTGTCGCCAGGCTAGAGGAGTGCAGTGGCACTGAGAGGTGACAACGTGCTAGCAGCCCTCACTCTCAGTGCCTCCTCGGCCTCGGTGTCCACTCTGGCAGCACTTGAGGAGCCCTTCAGCACGCCAGGGCACCATGGGAACCCCTCTCTGGGCTGGTTGAGCTTGGAGCTGCCTCCCTCTGCTTGTTGGGAGGTGTGGAGGGAGAGGCGTGGGCGGGAACCTGGGCTGTGCGAGGTGCTTGGGGGATCTGGCCGGTGCGGGCTCCGGGGTCCCTGCACACAGAGCGGCCAGCAGGCACCGCAGGCTCAGGGCAGTGAGGGGCTTAGCATCTGGGCCAGCAGCTGCGGAGGTTGCACCGGGTCCCCCAGCAGTGTCGGGTCCCCCAGCAGTGTCAGCCCCCCAGCGCTGCACTCAAATTCTCCCCGGGCCCTAGTTGCCTCCCCACGGGGCCCTAGCTGCCTCCCCGCGGGGCAGGGCTGGGGACCTGCAGCCTGCCATGTCTGAGCTCCCCTCTGCAGTGAGCTCCCCTCTGCAGTGGGCTCCCGTGCAGCCTGAGCCTCCCCCAGGGACGCCACCCCCTGCTCTGTGGCGCCCAGTCCCATCACAGCCCAAAGGCTGAGGAGTGCAGGCGCCGCTGGGGACTGGCGGGCAGCTCTGCCTGCAGCCCCCCTGCAGGATCCACTGGGTGAAGCCAGCTGGGCTCCTGAACAGGATGGGGACTTGGAGAACTTTTATATCTAGCTGCAGGATTGTATGTGCACCAATCAGCACTCTGTGTCTAGCTCAGGGTTTGTAAATACACCAATCAGCACTCTATGTCTAGCTCAGGGTTTGTGAATATACTAACTGGTACTCTGTATCTAGCTAACCTAGTGGAGACTTGGAGAACTAGCACTCTGTGACTCTGTGTCTAGCTCAAGGATTGTTATGTGCACACATCAGTACTCTGTATCTAGCTCAAGATTTGTAAATACACCAATTAGCACTCTGTGTCTAGCTCAGGGTTTGTGAATACACCAATTGGTACTCTGTATCTAGCCAACCTAGTGGGGACTTGGAGAACTTTTTCATCTAGCACTCTGTGTCTAGCTCAAGGATTGTAAATACACCAATCAACACTCTGTGTCTAGCTCAGGGTTTCTGAATACACCAACTGGTACTCTGTATCTACCTAATCTAGTGGAGACTTGGAGGACTAGCACTCTGTGACTCTGTGTCTAGCTCAAGGATTGTAAATGCACCAATCAGCACTCTGTGTCTAGCTCAAGGTTTGTAAACACACCAATTGGTACTCTGCATCTAGCTCACTCTATCTAGCTAACTAGCACTCTGTGACTCTGTCTAGCTCAAGGATTATAAACACACCAATCAACACTCTGTCAAAATGGACCGATTAGCTCTCTGTAAAACAGACCAATCAGCTCTCTGTAAAATGGACCAATCAGCAGGATGTGGGTGGGGTCAGATAAGGGAATAAAAGCAGGCTGCCTGAGCCAGCCAGCGGCAACCTGCTCGGGTGGCCTTCCACACCGTGGAAGCTTTGTTCTTTCGCTCTTTGCAACAAATCTTGCTGCTGCTCACTCTTTGGGTCCACGCTGCCTTTATGAGCTGTGTGACACTCACCACAAAGGTCTGCAGCTTCACTCCTGAAGCCAGTGAGACCGTGAACCCACCAGGAAGAACGAACAACTCCAGACATGCTGCCTTTAAGAGCTGTAACACTCACCACGAAGGTCTGCAGCTTCACTCCTGACAGCAAGACCACAAACCCATCAGAAGGAAGAAGTTCCAGACACATCTGAACGTCTGAAAGAACAAACTCCGGACACACCATCTTTAAGAACTGTAACATTCACCGCGAGGGTCCGCAGCTTCATTCTTGAAGTCAGTGAGGCCAAGAACCCACCAATTCCAGACATAGCACGATCTCGGCTCACTGCAACCTCCGCCTCCTGAGTTCAAGTGATTCTCCTGCCTCAGCCTCCCAAGTAGCTGGGTGCCACGACACCCAACTAATTTTTCTATTTTTTAGTAGAGACAGGGGTTTCACCATGTTGGCCAGGATGGTCTTGATCTCTTGACCTCATCATCCACCCACCTTGGCCTCCCAAAGTACTAGGATTACAGGCGTGAGCCGCCGCACCCGGCCATGTAATTTTAGTTAAGACTTATTGTGGATGCTGTGGACTGGCTCACTCAGGATCCACTCCAACCTCCTGAAATGCAAAACCCGGAAAAGTAAAAACCTTATTTCTCAGACTCCCTACAGCTACAATTTCATGTGTGATTTAGGTTGTGCTACTCATATGCACTTACAAAATTACTTGAATTCTGAATGGAGTTCATAGGGAAAAAGGCAGTGTATTCATTCTGAGGAAGAAAGTGTATGTAAGTACATGAAAGTGAGGAGAGGAACTGGTCAAAAAAAAGTACTTTATAGAAACAGCACAGTAAAAACAACAAATGGAAAACTGGAATTATGTTTATAATAAAATGACATGCAATGTTTCTATTTATTATTTAAAAAGAAATGTGAGTTTATATGTAAAAATGTTTATACTTTTTAAACTTAAGAATTTCTTTCTGTGGAATTAACTATAATGGAACAGAGATCTTGCTGGGATAAAAAAGTATTTTTGCATTTGAAAAGCCATGCATTAGCTTAGATCTTGGAAGGTCCTTAAAAGTACTATGATTCTAAGATGATAAAAGTGGCAAACAACTGTTTCAAAGCTTCTCTCGGTAATTCATTTTACCAATAGCAAAATGTTTGAATTACCAAGTGCCAATTATTGCCCTAAACATAGAGGATACAAACATGAATAGAACATTATTTCTGCCCTTGAAGGAACAAGTACATGATCTTTCATTTTTGTCTATGATGAAGAGTCAACAAAATGCCGAAATAAATTAAAACTTGTGTAAATGCAAATGGCAAGGGGAAATATGTCTCCAGTGACAAGGGTAATAATACTAGAATATTATGTCTGGTCTGGTTATCATACTCTTAAAAGAGATTTAGCTAAACTAGAAACTATCCAGAGAAAGATAAGCAGAATGATTAAAAATGGAAGAAATGTTGGGCAAATCACTTTGCCTTTCTGAGGCATATCAGTAAAAAGAAGTCGTAACTAGATAAACCCAAGGTGCTTTCCATGTTTGATACTCCATCGGTCCATGATGGACATTCCAGGGAAAAAGTCTATATCTTCTGCTCTTTAGTAAGATCGCCTAGCTCCATTATTCCTTTGTTAGCTCATTCATTTATTCAATAAGTATTTAATTATTATCATAATATCCTGTTTAATATATTGAGTGAACCAATATAGGGCATCCTCCACGAAGCCCCAAATGAAATGGAAAAGACATAGATCCTGCCTCAGAACACACATAATCCAGGAGAGGAAGATAGAAAAGTAAATATAAATGGCAATAAAGACCCATCCTATGAGGGGAAAGGATATGAAAGTCAGCACATAAGGTGAAATCATATTTAGTCAAGATAATCCCTTGAAATCTTGAAAACATCCATAAATTTGTCTTCAACAATGTTCTCAAAAAGTTCATGAGTCAGTTGTTCCTCTGGATTGAAATGGGTCACTGATTCTTCAGTTAGGGACTGGATGAAGGGATGGACTTGTGTTTAAAGCTCACGTTGTACACAAAATATGTATGTTTAACACTAGAAACACCCTTAGCATGATGACATAACAACATACTGTAAGAGGCAGGAAGGATGACACTCACTGATGGAATGGCAGTTTCTCATCTTCCATCTCTCACACTCTCCAGGGCACATACACATAGATTGGTACAAAAGAGAAAACCATTGTCACTCTTTAAATCACTCTTTTTTTTTTTTTTGAGGCAGAGTCTCGCTCTGCCGCCCAGGCTGGAGTGCAGTGGCCAGATCTCAGCTCACTGCAAGCTCCGCCTCCCGGGTTTACGCCATTCTCCTGCCTCAGCCTCCCGAGTAGCTGGGACTACAGGCGCCCGCCACCGCGCCTGGCTAGTTTTTTGTATTTTTTAGTAGAGACGGGGTTTCACCGTGTTAGCCAGGATGGTCTCGATCTCCTGACCTTGTGATCCGCCCGTCTCAGCCTCCCAAAGTGCTGGGATTACAGGCTTGAGCCACCACGCCCGGCTAAATCACTCTTTATGTCACTCTTTAAACCTCACTCTTTCTGCAGAACATGAATAGTTCAATTCAAATAAGAATGGATGTATATTGCAACTCCAGTTTAACACAGAACAAGCACAATAGAAGAACGTACAAAGTAATGGGATGGCACAGAAGGACTCATTAACTATTAATATATTCTGGAAATTAAGGAAGATGTAGAGGGAAAGTGGGCTGCTAGAGTTGAATTTTGAAGAATGAAGAGGCAATGTCAGTTATACAAGGGAGAAGAGGGGAATTCAGCAAAAGTAACAGCCAATGCATCAAGATAAAGGAGCATGACACCTACCATGTACCCACAAAAATTAAAAATAAAAATAAGATACAAGAGCACAAAATAATAGGTTACATTTGGTGAACTGCAAGCAGTGAGACATATTCAACTTTAAAATTTTAAGGGAGAATAGCAGAAATAAGACTGGAGAGAAAGGGTGAGTTCGTTGAGGACCTCCTATCATATGCTGTAACTCTCAACTTACACTGTTGAACCAATGGTTCTCATAGGGTGGTTCCTAGATCAGCAATATCACCATCACCTGATAGCCTGTTAGAAATGCAAATTCCCTCCTAAGCAAATTAACACAGGAACAGAAAACCAAACACCACATGTTTTCACTTATAAGTGGGAGCTAAACATCAAGTGTTCATGGACATAAATGGCAACAGTAGACACTGGGGACGACTACATGGGAGAGGGAAGGATGGAGATAAGGGCTGAAAAACTACTGGGTACTATGCTCAGTACCTAGGTGAAGGGATCATTCATATCTTAAGCCTCAGCATCACGCAATATACCCAGGTAACAAACTTGCACATGCACACCCCCAAATCTAAAATAAAAGTTGAAAAGAAAAAAGAAAGATAAGCAACTTATCAGTCCCCTCCTTATAACAAAATCTCTGGGGAAGGAGCTCAGCATTCTCAGTTTTAACAAGCCCTCTGATCATTCTAACGCATGCACATGTTTAAGAATCACTGCTTTACAACAAGGAGGAGCCACTGAAGAGTTTTTAGCTGAGGAAAGGCAGAATTCAGATGAAGACAAACTGCAAAGCCACAATCTGTTGGTTACGTCGTGCTGACTGTCATGGGTATTCACATACGAGGTGGTACCAGCCATTTGTGTTTGATACCCAGGAGAAAGAGCCCTGGTCTTTCATTAGTACCCAAATTCCTGTCGTTGGCTTAAAAAGAAGCTCTCTTAAACATCAAGTCCTTTGTTTTAACTATTTCTAAGCTTACCTATAAAACTCCTATAGTTTAGTAAGTAATAATACAAGACACATAGGGTGTGGGAGACAGAAATGAATGATGTAGAAAGTCTTTTCTCCAAAAAGCTAAGTTGGCTGATTTAGAGAATGCTCAACTTTGAATCATATGACAGGAAAAACCTTCAGTTTGAGCCTCAAACCCAATCCTCCACAAGCTGTTACAGACTGCTCTTGTCCTTACTTAATTTTCTTATTTCAAGGATATCATTTTCCAAATATTCCAAAATGAATTGACCTGAAGGTGGTGAAAGCTAACTTTGTAGTACTAGTCATCCATGTGTGAAAAATATTTTCACAGAAAAAGCAAGTGCATGAAAATATTTTTACCAGAGTAAATTTCTGGTTCCACATTTCTTTGAAAAGGGGAGAGAAAAAAAACCTGTGAATAATTAGTGATTAAACCGCCAGCCTAGCACCAGTGAAACTTACCGGGTGCCAAATTATTTAGCTGAACAGTATTTAAATTAAAAACTAATGACTAGGTTAATTTAATACATGTTCATCTCTGCTCCAACTCTATCTTTACTAATTGAGCTCCAAAGCTATATTTTAAACATGGATCCCTAGTCAGTGAATGGAAAACATCTGACTACTTGAATGCAACAAGTCAGTTACCAATAACAACTTCTTTTAATCTAAGCTTTATTGTCACTTTAGATGTTAAACCATAAACTGTTTACTAGACATGTTCACCAATGGGATGCAAGGAATAATGTGCCACATAAAATATATAGAAAATATCCTTAGTTAATAAATGAGTCAGGTAATTTGAGTGCTGTATTTTTGAGCTGCAAGTCTTATCAAAACACCCAGAGGTATAAACAGTGAAGTAAGCAGTTTCCTAGAGCCTTATCAACACCTGTAAAAATCAATTTCTGAGTATTTAGATTTTGGCAAGAGAAGACCCAAACCCTTCATCCCCCTTCATCCTATGCATTCTCCCAAAATATACTCTCTCTCTCTCCCCACTGGTCCCCCACAACAGTCCATCTAGCATGTAACTCCTTCATTAAGCTGCAAGAAATTATAATTGTTTACAGATTTAAAAAAGTGTGGAGAATCAGTCCAAAAAAAGAAGTTATGGTAAAATTCCAACAGCACATAGCTAAGCATGGTCTGGCAAACATATGACATACCTATCCTTGTGAGGAGGGTATAGAACAGGCCACCCCTTCAGCTTCTGCAAACTATAAATGTCACAAACATTTGAAACCACCCACAGAGGACCAACCTAAATCTATGTGGGCTCATCTACTCAATCCCACAACAGTCACTAAGCATAAAACACACAAAACAAAGCCAAAAGAAAAAACACGTTTTCACACTATAGCACAGAAGAAAACTTAATAAGCAAACACTTGTCCATAAAGAGTTGACAGCAAAAACCTCCCAGACACCAAATGAAAACAATATCTGAATGTGAACTTGGCACAAGAACAAACAGAATGAAGTTATGAAAGCTAGAATTTGGAAAGTGCCCTAATCATTTATAATAGCAGCAACTGTCCTGGATTCCCCTCATCAAAAAATAACACAGAGGCAGGCTACCAGCCACCAGTTTCTGGATCTTACAATGTGTCCCAAGGGTATAATGGTGTAATGGAAAGAAATAGTGTAGGGGCCAGAATGCCCGATTTCTAGGCCCATTTCTACCACAATTCGGTATGGGACCATGGGCATGTCATTACAAATACGGAAAAAGTCTCAGAAGTCATCTCAGAGATGACCTAAGGGCCCTATAATCTGTATCTACACTCTAGGGCTTAGGCTATTGTTTTTGGTGGGGGCTGAGGGTGGGGGTGGGTGAGGAAAGGAGGCAGGAGAAAAGATTAGAAGGTTTACTTGTTTATATTAAGGATCTCACATGGAAAATGTTGAAATAAAAACAGAATCATAATCAAGAAGCTTTGGGAGATACAGAAAAGACCTGTCCTTGCCCCCAGGAAATTTACAGTGTAGCTTCTGAGATAAAATAAACAGAGAAGAAGGAAATTTTCTCTGGTCAAGAAAGTCCAATCTCCCACCATAGATATATATACATATACAGAGATACATGAGATACACACACACACACACACACGATATTCTCATAAAATGATTTTCTAACCTCTACTTGAATACCTCCAAGTTTACTCCTTCACAAGTCAGCCCATTTAATTGTTAGAAAACAAATTCTAAAGTTCCTTCTTATGGTAAGTGAAAATCAAATCAACTTATCTCATAAATGCTGGCCCTGGTTCTGCACTCTAGTTTCACAGAATACATTAACCCTTCTTCCTCAATCAAATCGTAAAATATTGTAAAAGGACTACTCCTTTTCACCCTTGCCACCCATTCCCAAGCCAGGTTAAACACCAAACTTCTTTCAACCCTTCATTTGACATGGTTTCCAGAGTGATCATTGGCTCAGTCTCCCTGAGTCTGGTTTGGCAGAGCAACTCTTAACATATGGCACCAAAAATGGAACGCAACAGTCTAAGCGCAGTCTGACAATACAACCCTATTCAAAGAAACATTTATTGAGTTCTGTGATCCAGACTAATATTTTTCTTGAGCTTGACTACACTTCTATTAATGGCCCCTAAAACCACATTAACTTTGTTTGTTTTGGTCCATTTCATACTATCGGGATAAAAACAAGACCAGATTCTCTCACTCAAATCATTAGTTTACTCCTCTGCTGCCAGTTCTATAGACATCATAGCATGATGGAACAATCAAAAGTTTTTGAGCCATCTGAACCTGTGCGGACCATTATTTACTAGATGAGTGACCTAATACTGGAACTTGCAACTTTTCATCCAAGTCTCTTATAAAAATCGTTTTAAAAAGGCAAAGCCAATGACAGATTTGTTTGGCACATAAGATTATCCTCTAGATTGACCATCCACCAATCCCATTAAAGAGTGATTGCCTATTATGCTATAGGAATGGAGGATGAGATAGTCTAATTAGTGAAGGAAAAGAAAAGTGAAGCACTAAACCTGTGCTAGGCACTTAATATACATTACCTCGCTTGATAATAATTTTGTAAGATAGTCATATTGTCTTCACAGAGAAAGAAATCGAGGAATTAAGTAAGCTTAATTCACAGAGAAAGAAATCGAGGAATGAAGTAAGCAAGGTTTCTAAGATCACACCGGTAAGAGTGGAAAAGTTGGAATCAAACACAGTTCTCTCACTCCTAATACCAACAATTACATGGTGAGATTTGAGCACGGGAAGAATAAGTGTGGTCGAGACAGATTGGTGGGCTAGGGGAGGCAGGAAAGAGTATGCAGGATGGCACAAGTAATGTGAAGCGAGATACAAAGCTAGAAAGTTAAGCTGAAGCCAAATTACAAAAGGTCTTGAATTGTACACTAGCAAATTTGGAATTCAATCTGTAGGTTATTAAAAATCAACTCCTGCTGATTATGGTTAGTGAACCAGTTCAAATATTTGAAAACTAATTTCACAGATAATTATAAAGTCTTTGGAGACAAAGCACTATAAGTGGAGCATGTGTTGAGGTTGTTATTTTAGATAGGGTTGTTAGGGAAGGCTTTCTAAACAGAAGGGATTTAAGTTAGGGAGAAAGTGATACAGGTATCTAAGAGAAGAGCATGCCAGGTAGAAAGATCCTGAGTATATGTGGCATATTCATGTTTGAGAAGCATAAAGAAAGTCAGTCAGGTTGGAAAGTAAGTAGGGAAAGTAAGGAGAAAATAAAGATCAAGAGATAGCAAGAGCCAGATCATATAGGATTCTGGATTTTATTCTTAGTGTAATGAGAAGTCCCTAGACAGGGTTTTGAACAGAGCAGGAAGTAACATGATTCAATTTATTATTTTTTATAATACTTTATTGAAATCATAATACATTAATTTATGGTTCCCTAAAATACCAGTCTCTAACTATCCAAAAAAAGAAAGATTAGTTTGGCATACTTACTCTCAGTAAACTCATACTGGCTTCTAATTCTTAGCTAAGTGCTCATAAACCAAACATTACTAATCTGTTCTAGAATTTTGCCAGACACTTGGTTTGAGAATACATCATTCCTTCTCCTCTCTGTCGCCAGATTCTTTTTGAAAACCCGTGACAACATTTTCTCTTCTCTTGTCTTGTAATGTGAAGAACGGGTAATTAATAGGTAGACTGTGTGATCCTGAATGTAGATGCAAAAGGAACTCAAAAAAAAAAAAAGGAAGGGGAAGTAAAAACAGGATTTAGAGAGATGGAAAACAGGAAAAAGGCAGCCCAGGTGAGTGCTTGGGACACACGAAGGGGTCAAACTTCTGGTCTTGCTCAGGAGGGATAAAAACATTACTATATGGAATTCAATCAAAATCACACTGTCATGTCACCTAAAGTCTAAAAGGAAACACAAAAATGGCAATGTGTATTCTGACTGGGTGCCAGGATTATCACATTTTTGGTAAACTGTCTATACTATTGTTATGTCATTTCTATAATTTAAAATAGATTTTTTGAAAAAGAAAATTAAGAGAATTTCCTTTCCAAAACAAGTCAATGTAATCACAAATCCCAACACCCTGAAATGCAAATGTTAAGAAATTGACATTAGATCTATATAGAGACTTTTCTATTTAAAATTTCACAAAAATGTACTTGTTTTGGAGAGAGAATGGAGATTGCAGAGCCCACAGGAAAGACTACACAATCTGGAAAAGCAAAGTTCTGGCAATTTTGTGATGCTGTTGGGTTTTATATAATATACAACTGGATAACAAAAGTTAAAGAGTCAGACCAAACAAGAACTCTTTGAGTATCCTGTGGTGTCGCTCAGGCTTGTTCTTGGAAAGGGAGCAGGGGCTTTGGTGTGTCAATCTAACTTCCATAATGGGTCCAGAGACTTAGCTATGCCCAATAGAGAGAGTACAAAATTACTTTAGAAAAAAAAAAAATACAAAACAAACGTGCACGCATGCATAGATACATACATATATATAAAACTAATCTACACAAGAAAGTACTGAATAGTAATTTCCCTTCAAAAGGTATTTCCAGTGTTCAGGCTTTAAGAGACTTCACATTTATGGTACACTCCCTTTAAAATTACTCGTGATTTTTTTTTATGTTTCAATTTTTTTCTGGAAAACAGTTTTCATAACCCAATAGCAGAAACCTTTTCTTATATGTCTTGTAACCAGCATTCCTTATTAACTTTATTTCCATTCAAGATAGGTCTTTTTATGACCCCTCATTTCACTTTTCCCCAATTCCTTGCTGTGGTTTGAATGTGTCCCCCAAATTTTACGTGTTGAAAACTTAATTCCCAATGCAACAGTGTTGGAAGGTGGAGCCTAAAAAGAAGTGAGTAGGTCATGAGGGTTCTGCTCTCCTGAATGGATTGTTATTATCTTGAGAGTGGGTTGGTTATCAAGAGAGTGTTATAAAATTTGTTTAAAGTTTGTTATAAAAGTGAGGTCAGTGCCCCTCTTTCTCCCTCATTCTCTTAATCTCTGTTTGCCCTTCCACCATGGCATGATGTGGGAGGAAGGCCCTCACCAGATGCAGCCCCTTGATCTTGGACTTTTCAACTTCCAGAACTGTCAGCCAAATAAATTTCCACTCCTTATACATTACCCAATCTTAGTTATTCTGTTATAGCAGCATAGACTATATGGACTAGGACATCCCTTAATACTCACAATATATGTTACTGCTGTCTATGACTGAAACTATTAATTGGCATCCATCTATGTTACACCAACGACAGTGTGCCAAGTCCTATTTACTACTGATATAAAACTCTAGTTGCCTTAAATACAAATTCCACTTTAAGATCTATCCAAGAGGATGAAAATAATTGCTTGAAAGCAAGAAATTAGTTCCCTGACTTTTTTGATATTTTGTCCTTATCACCTCTGTCAAAAGTCTAACATGTTAGCTGGGCGTCATGGCACATGCCTGCAGTTCCAGCTACTTGGGAGGCAGGAGGATCGCTTGAGTTTGGGAAGTCAAGGCTGCAGTGAGCCATGATCATACCACTGTACTCCAGTGTGGGTGACACAGTGACACACTGTCTCAAAATAAAGAAAGAAAGAAAGAAAAAGCCTAACATGGTGCCAAATACAGCTGAACCAGAGTTTGTACAGAATGCCTTATAATGGTTAGAAAAACTCCAGCTTTCTTCAATAAGAATAATTTCTAAATATGATTCAAATCCAAATGATTATATAAAAAGATAAAACCTTTACCTAAATGCTTTAATATTTTTTAAAAAGCATTATCCCTGATAAATTGGTCTCACAAGATAATTCAGTGATTAAAATATTTTGCTTTGATAATATGTATTCGATAGATCATAATAATAAACTCACTGGAAGGCTCAGAAATTCATTAAAGTAGTCTACAAGGAAATCATCTGTTGCCAGAGAATCTTCCTGCAAAAAAAAAAACATAAAAACACAGTATTATAATTATACAACAATGTTTTAAATCATGCCTATATTATTCTCTAATTCTGCTATGAATTTATCATCACGTAGATCTTCAAATCTCTTTTAGTCAGTAAACAGTGAACCCTCACTATAAACTGGACACAGTTTATAGTGTTTTATAGTTTCCTTCCAATCTCTGAAAGGAAAAAATAAGAAAACAGAAGGGAGTATATTCTTAAAACACTTTGCTACTATACTTAGTTGGAAAACAGAACACATGAAAAATATAGCACAGCACTTAAATGAAAATCAACAAATACAAAATAATACCACCACATGGTAAGTTTCACACAGACTTATTTAAATATATGTATATTTCATAAAAATAAAGGCAGAGTCAACAAGAAGCAGTGTTTGGAGCCCAAATGAAATTGAGCATGTAAATTTCTTAAATTGCCCAATGAAAGTGATAAAAGAAGTGAAGAAAATGTTGTACTGCCCCGCCACCCCAGAATGAGATACATTTTTTAATCTGGATCTTGCTTCACTTTTGCATGAGGAAACTTTGACAATGCATGTGTTCTAAGAATAAAGATTGTATACATTTTTTCCATAACTATCTCATCCACCAACATAGCCACTTTTCAAATTGGCAAAATTGAAAAGCCACTGCCAAGAACAAAATCTCTCTTCCAAATCCTAAGACACCTTATTTTATTAGTAATTGTTTCCATTATGTCAAAAGCACATCATGGCATAACTGTTATATGGTACATGTGTTTATTTTGTTATTCATAATTATATTTAAATTTTGCAAATCTAACATGAAAGTTGACAATATGACACAATGCTATCATTTCCATATGGCTGATTACTTTCTTTTTATACTGGCCAATGTTTTAAAATGTACTGAAGTATATAGTGCTATAAGGAAGACACTATAGCATATTGCACCTATTTTGGGAAGTAGATTTTCAGGGTAATTTCTTTAAGAAATTGCAGCATCAGAAGAGAGTTATAAACAATCACTTATAGAATTTATATCAAGAAACTTACTAGAAACCTTAAAACAAAAGATTTAGTTTTCTAAAAATTTCAACTGATTAAAATAACAACAAACTAAGGATTTAATAAATTTACTACCTTAGTAGTAGTACCTTAGTAGCACGTGCTCAAAGAAAGTCCTGATTGGCAAAGTCTAACAAAGCAGAACAAGGCAGATATCCTTTTGGGGGAAACTACAAGGCATTTAATAACCTATCAGACTTTACCTTCCAAAGTTACTTTAATAATTCCAACTGTATTTAGTGGACTATCTAGTTTTTGCTAACTCTTATGAGAAAACATCTGAATTCTGGGTAGAAGGCATTGTGCTACAATAAGGGTGGCCAAATTTGGCAGTACTGGATCACATGATCAAAAATCCACAGATGTGAACAGTGTATATCTTAAATAACATACAGTAGTGCAATACAATCCCTTGTTAGTTTTTCTAAAGTATACATTTCATTTTTAATTTTTAGTCATAATACAGAATATGTATTTCATAGCACCAGGTGGAACTAAGTATTGCCTAGAATTGCCACACTGCCTGAAATTTCTAATTTCCAGATTCATATATTCATTTCCAGATGTCTTGCACTTCTAAAAGATTCTAATTCAATGAACTATCTGAGAGGAGATACTCGTTTTGTTTTTGTTTTAAGACAAGGTCTTGCCCTGTCACCCAGGCTGGAGTGCAGAGGCGTGATCTCAGCTCACTGCAACCTCCGCCTCCCGGGTTCAAGTGATTATCATGCCTCTGCCTCCTATCTGGGACTACAGGCGCCCACCACCATGCCCGGCTAATTTCTGTATTTTTTGTAGAGACAAGGTTTCACCATGTTGCCCAGGCTGGTCTCGAAGTCCTGGCCTCAAGTGATCTGCCCGCCTCGGCCTCCTAAAGTCCTGGGATTACAAGCATGAGCCACCATGCCCAGCCCTGTTTTTTGTTTTTTTCCTTAACCTATTTCAGATAGATAACTTTGAATGAATAATTAGAAAATGAAATAGAAGATACATACGGCAATCCCAATTTTTTGTTATTAAATTCAACAGATATACATATACTCTGTCAAACTGCCATAAAGGTTTTCAAAGTTTACTCTAGATTCCTGAGCTCAGCTCATCTCACCAGGGACTGGTAAGAGTTCTCAGGTGGCAGCAGTAGCACTGCTCTAACCCCTTGGTGACTTGACATTTCCTAGGCATTCAGTCATATCCTTTGGTTTGCACTTACAGAAAACTATGAAAACCTCAGGTATTATCAAATACATCAAAATCAATATTTCTTTTCTAAAATTGTGCCTTAATTTCTATCAATATCAAACCTCAGCAGTTGCGTTGATATTGGGTAGTTACACAATGGGAAATAAGCGCTGCCTCCAAGTACGATCTGCTCACCCACATGTGGCACTTGAGTGGAAAGGCTTGTCCTTCTCTTAGTAAATAAAAGAACCTATTTTCCCACTGTAGTTTCTAGTTCAATGTGTTCAAAATATCTTGTCACATCAGTAAGCAGTCTTGTAAACCCATGAGTATCTGATAAGCCCTTTACACCACAAACCCTTTAATTAAAAAAAAAAAAAAAATTAAGGCCTTGAGCTGAAGAAGTAACTCAGTTACTCTCAAAGAGTTTCCACAATCCCATTACTTGGCTATATTAAAATGCTCTAAGTCTCTATGCTTAGGTTTAACATCTTCCAAATAATCAATAAACTGGTGATGGTTAATGGTATAATCAAGAAGAAAACTGAGTTAGAATCATTTCCTCCATTACATCATTCCATAAACCTGACTGCAAAATTTGCAACACAGATTCTCTGTTGAATGAAGGTAGGAACACTTCTTCAGAATTGAATGTACTCTTGAAACCGGTTTGTTTTTTGTTTTTTTTTTATGTATTACAGGTGTGCCATCTGTGAAAATGAAGTCAGCTTTTCCATTTTTAGTCCAAACTTCTCAAATGTCTTACTGAAAGAGGGTTAACAAAATAGTTTATGTGTGCTTGCTAATTATGGTAGGTAAAATTTTTTGCTTAAAGTTATTTTGCCGCACCTTCAAATCAGATTAACTACAATTTTTTTTTTTTTTTTTTTTTGAGACAGGGTCTTGCTCTGTCACTTAGGCGCTTAACTAATTTAAAAAACTTTTTTTTTTTTTTTGTAGAGACAGGGTCTCACTATATTGCCTATGCTGGTCTTGAACTCCTGGGCTCAAGCAATCCTCCCACCTAGACCTCCCAAAGTGCTGGGATTACAAGCATGAGCCACCACACCCAGTCCAATTTCTTTACAACTCTAAAAGATGCAAGATATACAAAGACATTATAAGCAAGGAAGAGGAAATAAGAAGACAAAAAACCCACAGTCCAAGAAAGAATATGATACATGCCATAAGAGAATTACAATATAAACTGTTTCTTCCAAAGGAAGGAAAGATGTTATCTGGTAAGAAGAATCAGAAGAGACTCAAGTGGGAAAAATGGCATGTGAAATGCATTTCAAATAACTTCAAATTCTGTATTTAGAAATATAAATATGAGGGGTAATAATGCTGAGTACACAGAGAAACGCATGAGCAAAGGAGAGAGGCCAGAAAGCAAGACAGCATAGTAGGTGTCTCTGGGGAATGGGGGCAAGAATCAACTGAGAAGGAGCTTGAAGAACTTTCTAGGACATGAAAATGTTCTACATATGCATTGGAGTTTGGATTACACAGGTGTATACATTTGTCAAAATTCACCAAATTATTCTTTAAATGTTTGCATTTCAGTGTATAAATTTTGCATCAACAAAAGAATCATAAACTAATATTGAATACTATTAATAGTTCATGATACTCATGAAGTATTTAGAGGTGAAGTTTATCAATGTCTGTAACTTACTTTAAAATGCATAAAAAATAAGATGGACTGATGGATGGATGATGAGATAGGCCAGCTATGTGAAAAAACAAATGTAACAAAAATTGTGAAATCTTAGTGGTAGGTATATCGGTGTTAACTATACAATTCTTTTAATTCTTACATGTTTAAATTTTTTCCTAGTAAATGTTTGGAGGGGGGCCTTATTACAAGGAAATAAGATCAAGTTTCTCTGCACATTATGGACAGGCTTCTTAGCCTTCTGTGTATTAAATAACAGATTCTCAAATCAGCATCATTGCCTCTAGAATAAATTCCTGGTTATCTGACCATCTTCTGACTACTACTCTGGAATCCTATCTACCAAGGGACTGACCTCTGGTTCACCGTCCTATCCATCATATGCCAAACCTCATCTTTCCTATTCTTTCTTATCCGTACCACCCTATGGGTCAGTCTTCCTAGCCACACCTCATTTAATACAAGGGATCCATTTGTTCCCCCAGTCTCCAATCCTTTTCTACCACAAAAAGGGCTTATGGTGAATGCAATTTGGCTCCTGCCCACTGTCCAGCCTTATCTCATACTACACGCTGTAGTCATAGCAATTTTTTTATAGTTCCGCACCTTGGCACATGCTGATTATTCTGCCCAGAAAAATTTTCCCTCTTATTCATGTACCCATCTTTTTTCTTCTCCAGAAGTCTGGAGTAGTGGTCATCTGTATTTCCCCTATAAAAACCTTTATCATTTCATACTGTAATTGTTTACATGTCTCATCCTGGATTGTGAACTTCTGGAGGAAAAGGGCTGTTTCCTATTTATTCTTTTAATTTTTTCAATGCCTTTAGATAGTAAACGTTTACAACATTTTTTACTGAATAAATTGAAAGATTACACTGAGGACACGAAACCTAAAGAGAAAAGACTAATAACTTTAAAAAAAAACTCTAACAAATAATACTAATTAAAAGAAGAGATACTGTCAAAAGAGAAAAAGAGTCAGAAAAAGAGAATACAAGGTGAGACAAGCTCCACAGCACATCTTGTTGAAAGTATAGCTTGCCTAGATCAAGGCATTTTTGACATTTGAAAACCAAAAGCCCATGTATCAGATCCCCACTGGTTTGCAAAATTATATTTTCTATAAATGAAGTCTATGAAAGAGGAAGATATTAAAATGGTTCATGCAATGAGGAGCAAAAGTATGGACTCTGCTTTTATCCTCCAAAGGTTATCATCACAGATTACATCAGTATCTATCCAGAAATACTTTTCCATCGGGCTTCTGTCCTGTCCTCTCCTGCCCTCCCCTCCCCTCCCCTCCCCTCCCTTTACCTCCCTTCTTTTCTCTTCTCCCCTTCCCTTTTCTTCTCTCTGTCTCTCTCTCTCAACAAGTACACAAAAGACTTGAGAAGGTGAAGGAAGCTCTGGACGCCCCCAACCCCCTCCCCCCGCCACTTTTATTTTATTTTATTTTATTTTATTTTATTGAGATGGAATCTTACTCTGTCACCAGGCTGGAGTGCAGTGGCACAATCTCGGCTCACTGCAACCTCCGCCTCCCAGGTTCAAGAGATTCTCCTGCCTCAGCCTCCTGAGTAGCTGGGACTATAGGCACGTGCCACCACGCCCAGCTAATTTTTGTATTTTTAGTAGAGACAGGGTTTCACCATGTTGGCCAGGATAGTCTGAATCTCCTGACCTCATGATCCACCCACCTCAGCCTCCCAAAGTGCTGGGATTACAGGTGTGAGCCACCGCGCCTGGCCTGGACTCACTTTTATCCAGTCATATCTCGAATTATACCTACTAGGCTTAAGACAATTCATTAGGCACAAATACCCTAAGGTTTTCTCCTTGTACAAAGATCTTTACAACTCACTGCAAAGATCGCGCCACTGCCCTCCAGCCTGGGCGACAGAGCAAGACTCTGTCTCAAAAAAAAAAAAAAAAAAAAAAAAAAAGATCTTTACAACTCAATATATTCATTTAAAGCAGAGAGTATCTCACACCCTTGGTCACTTTTTCTCCCATTCTATACGGTTAAAAAGAGGATGTGGCAAACTTCTCTAAATCCTGATGTACTTTCAATTCAAACCTCACACTTAACACTTAACTGCTTATCCTTTTACTGTTTCATATTAAAGGCCATCTCTCTGATCAGAAGGTATGCTACTTTGGGGATTAATAACAATGTTTATACCCAGTAGTGTCTAATATGGCCATACCTTGAAAAAGTTGCTTAAAGTTATTTACTAACTTAACAATGGGACTGCTAACAGTTTCTGTAGTTCCAAAAAAGCATCAGAGAATTTGATTCCTACCCAGAGTAAAGGATTCCATAGAGATGAAAGAATTCCAAATAGCCTAACACTTTACAAAGGACCTCTGGGACCTGTCTTAGTTTCCTAAAGACTTGTTCACAACACTTCTGGCCGCTAGCTCTGCAACCTCTTAAAGAAACAAGAACAGGAGAAAGTAGGGGTGGTACTTAGGTCTAGCCCTGCCTTCCAGTGTTTCCATATAAAGCTGCGTAGTGTGTCAGCCCCAGTAGGCTCTCACTGTTCATTTAACCCAATTATGTATAATTTAACATATTTTATTTGAAAAAAAAAAAACACCAAGTGGTCATTAATTGCCAAGTAATTAGTCATGTTTATGAGGACCGGAATTATGGACCTTTTTTCTATACAGTTGTCCCTTGGTATCCACTGGAGATTGGTTCCAGGACCCCCCACAGATACTGAAATCTGGGGATACTCAAGTCCCTCATATAAAATGGCATAGTATTTGCATATAACCTACACCCATCCTCCCATGTACTTTAAATCATCTCTAGGTTTCTTACAATACCTAATACAATGTAAATGTTATGTAAATGGTTGTTATCCTGTATTTTTAAAGTTTGTATTTTTTTCTGAAAAAAATTTTTTTTTTTGAGACAGAGTCTCACTTTGTCACCAAGGCTGGAGTGCAATGGTGTGATCTGAACTCACTGCAACCTCCACCTCCCAGGTTCAAACGATTCTCCTGCTTCAGCCTCCCGAGTGGCTGGGACTACAGGCATGTGCCATCACGTCCAGCTAATTTTTGTATTTTTGGTAGAGACGCAGTTTCACCACATTGGCCAGGCTGGTCTCGAACTCCTGACCTCAGGTGATCCACATGCAACGGCCTCCCCAAGTGCTGGGGTTACAGGTGTGAGCCACTGCACCTGGCCTTTTTCTGAATATTTTCAATCCAAGTTTGGTTGAATCCACAAATGTGGAATCCATGGATATGGAGAGCCAACTATGTTACTGTATGTTAAAATAATGAGAATGTCCTCATGCTTGAGAAATACCCTATGTTTATTATAATTTCATTCAACCTGTAAAAATAACAAAATAGAAATTTGAACAGACTAAAAATTAGCTTAAAATGAATACCATTTTTAACAAGTAAAATACAAGTAAATACTGCTTAAAGCTAAAGTTTATCTTAATTTGATGGTAAGATTACAAGGTATTCTCTTTTTTAACTTTTCCTTTTTTAAACAGCTTTCAATCTGCTTTTAGAGTTAATAAAACTGTGGGTTTTCTAAACCAGAAAACCTTCAACAAAATAGATCATTACACTACAATGTTTTTACTCCATAAAGAATTTTCTTTCCTGGATTCAATTTTTTGATGGAAGACTTGATAAAGACTTTTTTTGAAGCCTGGCACACTTACTTGCATAGTTGCAAACAAACTACTTTTAAGGCACAAGAAAAAGATATTATTTTGAATATAAAAGTCAGGTACTTAAATCTTTACTATTAATGCACTCTATTTTAATGATAAAAAAATTTAAGAGTCACTCTCACTTTAAACTTTCTGAATGTGTACCTTACACCTTACTTTAGCTGTAAGTTTAAAGTGAGAGTGACTCCTAAATTTTTATTTTTATTTTATTTTATTTTTTTGAGATGGAGTCTCGCTCTGTTGCCCAGGCTGAAGTGTGGTGGTGTGATCTTGGCTCACTGCAACCTCTGCCTTCTGGGTTCAAGCAATTCTCCTGCCTCAGCCTCCCGAGTAGCTGAGACTACAGGCACTCCTGGCTACTTTTTTTTTTTTTTTTTTTTTTTTGTATTTTTAGTAGAGACAAGGATTCACTGTGCTAACCAGGATGGTCTCAATCTCCTGACTTTGTGATCCGCCCCACCTTGACCTCCCAAAGTGCTGGGATTATAGGCATGAGCCACTGTGCCCAGCCCTAAATTTTAATGTGTAAATTTTGTAATTCACTCTCACTTTAAACTTTCTCAATGTGTACCTTATACCTAGGTAAAAAATTTAAAATATATACAAGGTATGTATCCCTGACAAACAAATACTTTATTCTAAATGAGTTATTCTATCTTTGAGGATGAAGACCCCATGTTAAGTTTCAAATATTATTTTGCGGGTGTCCACAACAGCATTGTACTTTTAGATCCACTGAGAAAATACAATATGAAAAAAAAGTTGGTATGAACACAGGAGCACAAAACCAAAAAAACAAAAAACAGAAAACTACTTAAATAAAATAATAAAATATTTTTCTCAATCATAAGCAGTTGTAATCATAAGGCATTAATCATAAGGTATTGCGGCTTCCCAAATATCAGGGACCCAGGCCCCTCTGATCTTATGTCTCTGCCATCCTCAAGATGCCAGGTCCACCTCATGATCTAAGATGACTGCTTTAGCTCCAGCATCACAACTTTATTCCAGCCGGCAGAAAAGAAGAAAAAGGGTTCATTCTTTCCTTCTACACTTATGTAAGTATTAAAGTTAGAATAGCCCAGCTTCTAAATGTGGCTCAACTAATTACTAGCTGTGTGACCTAAGGGTCCGTTATTTGATCTCTGTAAACATCAGCTCTCCAGAGAAGTAGGACACAACACTTCTGCTTACATCGTATTGGCCAGAATTTGGTTCCATAAACACATTTGGCTGCAAGGGAAACTAAAAAACGTAGTCTTAACCTGGGATAGCAATGGTTCTAATATCTACTATGGAAAAGGAGAGAATGGAGTTTGGGGAACTACAGGTCCGTGATACATTTTTCCTAAGAATATGTAATTTATTAATGAGAACAATACTTTCACACTTTGGAAAAACAGGGGTAAATACATGTGCAAGACATGTTAATTATTTAATCTATAGACAATACTTGGTTGAGCATGTGAATTTGAGAATCTGGTTATAAACTGCTCTCAGCTAAAAGCTGCTCAGAGCTCACAGGCAGTCTGGATGATGTTAGTTGGAAAGGCTTAATGGAGGAGATTAGCTGGGCCTTGAAGAATGTGCAAGATTGTGAAATAGATGGGGAAGGGCAACTGAGACAAAATTTGACAGCAAAGGCAAGGAGACAAGTGGGGTATAGTTTGGCTGGGGCAGGAGGCATGTGGATGTAGTTTATAAACGAAATCAAAAACAGTAAGAATGTTGTCTTTATCACAGAGCAAAGCATTGGGAGATAAGGTTAAAGAAGGCTGAAAAGTTATAGAAAAGGTTTTGAAGGCTTAAAGCAAAGCATTTGACATTTTGGCTTTACCAGTTACGAGATATGCGGCCTCAGGCCCATTTAGTTAACCACTGTGAACTTCGACCTCCTCTTCTGTGAAATGTAGGCAGTAATAACCACCTAACAGTGTTGTTAGTAGCTAGTATGTGGTTAGCACCTAATAGGGTTGTTAGTAGCTAGTATATGGTCAGCATTCAATAAATACTAGCTATTAATAAAAGCTCTGAGCAAGCTAGTAACATGGTAATGTTTTAAAAAATTAATAGCAATCTGATAGCCAGGGTAAGAGTGACAGGAGAGGGAAAAATCTAAAGGCAGACAGAGCAAAGGAATAGGGAGTAATCTAATACAACTGATGCTCAGGAGCTTGAATTTTACGCTTTAGACAAAGAAAAATTGGAGTTGGCAGAAGGAATATTGGAGGCAATGACATCAGT
Source organism: Theropithecus gelada (assembly GCF_003255815.1). Taxonomy (NCBI): domain Eukaryota; kingdom Metazoa; phylum Chordata; class Mammalia; order Primates; family Cercopithecidae; genus Theropithecus; species Theropithecus gelada. Next base: position 102,418,201 of record NC_037676.1, read on the forward strand.
TAGGATTACTACCAAAGTCCAGGCCCAGGGTGGGGGCCTGAAATGAGACAGTAGTTGTGTGGATGGAGAAAAAGATATGGCTACGAAAAGAGCTTGGTAAATGATTGCAGGCAGGGGATGAAGAAAAGGGAAGAAAGGCTTTGAGTGACTGGCCAGTGGCACCACAAACCAAAATAAGAAGTGGAGGAAAAACAGCATGGGGTCGGGGGGCCTGAGGAGAGTTCAGTTTAGACTGTTGACACGGACATTCAGATGATGAAGAGTCCCAATAATCCACTGGATATATAGAGCTGGCATTAAAAGTGGCATTAAAAGTTAGACAACTCCATCTTTTATTGGAGATGTGGAAGTCCCACGAAACAGGGGTACTGAAGCTATAGGAGGAGAAGAGGAGCTCACCCAGAGAAAGCCCAGAGAACAGAATCCTAAAGGTCAGTACTTTCATGAGAAAAGAAAAAGAGAAGCCAGAAAGGAGGAATAATAATGAAAGATAAGAGAACTCGGAGACAGTGAAATCAAGCCAAGAGAAAGGGAACGCCTAGAGTCTTCAAGCTATCATGAGTTCAAGGATGGGGCCAACATCTAAAATGGTTAGGTGAACTGCTCAAACGGTAAGTGGCGTGTTGTTGAGTGTTCTTCAGCAGTATGGGAAAAAATTTGCTGGCTTCAGAAATGCTCACCTCCTGCTGCAACTAAGAGTAGTTCAGGAAGGCCTGGAGCAGCTTAAAGAAATTTCCCATTAAAAGCAGAGTGGCTGGGCCTGGCATGGTGGCTCGGGTCTGTAATCCTAGCACTTCAGGAGGCCAAGGTGGATGGATCGCTTGAGCCCAGGAATTCAAGACTGGCCTGGGCAACATGGTGAAACTCTGTCTCTACAAAAAATATAAAAATTAGCCAGGTGTGCTGGCATGTGCCTATAGTGCCAGCAAGATCACCTGAGCCCAGGGAGGTCAGGGCTGCAGTGAGCTGTGATGGGGCCACTACACTCCAGCCTGGGTGACAGAGGGAGATCCTGTCTCAAAATATATGTGTGTGTGTGTGTGTGTGTGTGTAATGTATTTTTTTTTTTCTTAAAGCAGAGCTCTGCCAACATGGCCAGAAGATGGGAGGAATTTCTGACTTGCTCTGTGTACCTCTACCTTCAGTGGCTCTGTGTGTGTATGTGTGTATGTGTATGTGTGTGTGTGTGTCTGTCTCTCCCAGCAATGGACCAGAGCTCTGGAAAGGTGAATGTGAAAGCCACAAGCACACACAGCCTTAGCCCTTTCTTCTCTCTTAGGCCCTGCTATACTGTGAACTTCTTGAGACTTAACCTCAGCATCTAGGACCACATTATGACTATACAATCACTCATGTTTGTTGATTGAAAGCCAAAAGCAAATAAGCTAATTAGCCAAGATAGAAATAAGTGCTGGAAGACATAAATAAATAATGGAAGTGCTTAGAGTTCTTGGAATCAGACTCAGACCTTGGTAGGAATTAGGTTCTGACACCTCATGTTTGTCTCAGGCAAGTTCCATAACCACTGTATACAATCGGAATTACAATGGAACCCACCCTAAATGTAGCACTCACCTAAATGACAATATATAGGATATATTTAGCAAAGTACTTTTATTATTTAACCTCTCTAGAAGTCTGAGCTGAGAGTATTTAGTACATTCGTAAAGGAATGATAAATTGACCACTCTTTATCCATCAATGCCATTTACTTTTGTTTACTCCAACCAGGAACTGCACAGCCACATCACAATAGAGCCATGGAGATAAAACTTTCCTCTCATGGAGTCATTAAAGAGTTTAGAGAAATTAAATGAGGCCATCTATGTGAAAGAACTTTAACGATGAACAACATCCACCATACAAATTAACTGGCCCCTTCTTAAAAATGTGCCAGATAGAGAATTCAAAAAAATCTTGTACACAGTTATTACAATTGTTTCTAAACCAAAACTCTGGCAAAAAGGAGGAAAGAAAACACACAGCTTTCTTCTATGATCTAATATTTGCTATATTTTTAAAGGCCAAAAAAAAAAAAATAGCCCCTTGAAATCGTACTTACAAATTCTTCTTCTGTAATAGCTGGTGGCTCTGAAACAAGACAAAATATTACATTATCTCCCTCAAAACTGATTTCCTTCGAGTAAATGAAATCATGGGAGACAGCACCTAGCCCTATGTTATACACGGGCACGCTCAGTACATCTCTGGCCCTCTCTTCATTCTCTGTACATGGCTTGCATTTTAAGTTGGAATTCAAGGTGGAAGAGGGAAGGAAAGGCCTCTGGAATCCTGCCTGGTCACTAATTCACCGTGACCCAGCAGTTACCCTTCTTTATAGACGGAACCCTCTATTATTCTACGTACAATATGTAGAATTAAGCGAGATAATGCGGTGCCAGCGTAAACCGGCGAGGACGTGAAATTCGTCATGAAATCCAACAGGAGGGCAGTGAAGCCCTTTTTTCTCATGTCTGGGAGCGGGGGTACCTCTAGGAGGGCAGGAGGTAAAGTGCAGAGGCTGGCGCGTGGTGCGGCCCGGACGCCGCGGGCTGGTCCTCCGTCCCTGTGGGGCCGCCACCTACCCGCTGTGAGCCTCTTCACGGGCATGCCGTCGCCTCTGCCCGCTCCTGGAGCCCGCGCGGGCCGTCAGGGCCCCAGCGCGCGGGCCCAGCGCGGGTCAGGGCCGGAGCGACGCGGCCGCAGCGCGCGGGCGCCGGAGCTACGCGGGCTCGTGTGGCCAGCAACGCGCCGGGGTTGCTATGGAGCTTAGACAATGCGGCCGCCCTGGGAGGCCAAGGCCGCCCTGTCAGGCGCCTTTCAGGGTTACCAAGCCGCGATGGGAAGGACTCAGCCGCCTCCTGCCCTCCCTTCCTCCTCCTTGTGTGCAGGGGCCAGCGCCGCGAAGGACTGGGGACGGACGCGCGTGCAGATCCGCGGCGCAGTCACCCGGGAGGGGCGCCCTGGAGAAGCCTGTGGCCCTGGAGACCCGACTGGCCGCTAATTCGTTACTGTGGGACCGCGGCTCAGGCCCGTTCTTCCTCCACTACAGCCAAACAGCACCGGCTAGAGAAACGCGGTGCTCCACGGGAGGGAGAGGCCGCGGGCACGCGGGGCGCGAGGCCGCCAGAGCGGCTGGTCCCGGGAAGCGGAGGAAGCAGGGAAGACTCGGGCCTCGAGTTTTCATCATTCCTCAGGAGGCCCGCAACACACAGCTCTTGATCTCCATCACAGTTGTATGAAATGCTTGTGTAAAAAGTTAAATAATTCGCGGCCTATAGGAACCGCGAACTTCCCCAACACGTGTGTGCCAGTTAGGACTGCTGCGTTTTGAAGAGAGCTAGGCTTAAAAATTACCTGAGGAGGCCTCATGTTCACCTAACATGGTACCTTCGTCTGTTAGGTTACGCAAGACTCAAACCAGAAACCTGGGAGCTTTTCCCTAAAACTTATTCCCGCCCCTCAACCCTCTTATTCAGTAAAGCACTAGATTCTCCTTATTCTGCCTTAGTGTTTCTGAAATCTGGAGTCTCCTCTCCGCTCCTGCTAGTAAGCAGATCCTTAGTACAGGCTCCATCTGAACTGCTGTAAAAGCTTCCTAACTGCTTTTTTCAGTCTTTGCTTCCAGGGGAGTTCAGTTTAAGCCCATTCTCCATGATGAATGCAAAATCATCCATCTGAATGCAAATCTGACCTGCTTAAAACCTTTGGTGGCTTCACAATTGCCTCCTACATTGTAGGAATACTCCAAGGCTGGCAGGGGCCCCACAGGTATATGAATGCTTAAGAAAAGAAGGAATAAGACAATGGGTGCTTATATTGCAAGGAACCGTAACTCCCATCTAGTTATATTCATTGCCTTTTCCCTATTACATAGGAGAAGACAAAAATAAACACTATATTGGCCAGACAAAATTAGAGGACGAAATGAAGTGACGGGATACTGGCAGAAGATAAGGGAGAGGTGGGGGTGGGGGGACAAATCACAAAGGGCTTTGTGGGCCCTTGGTAAGGACTCCAGATTTCATTCTGAGTGAAATGCCAACCATAGCAGAGTTTGAACAGAGAAATGACATGACTTTAGTTCTATTTGAACGAATCACTCTGGGTGTTGTCTAGAGAATATATTAATATTAGCATGACTCGAAGCGGGCAAGAGCTAATGGTAGCTCAGACCGGGTGGTTCAGCACAAACAGTACAGGTTTGAGATAGATTCTGCAGACATTTTAACAGTAGAGCCAAGAGGATTTCCTGACAAGTTGGACATGGGAATGAAACAAAGTAGTTGAGAATGACTCCAGAATTTGGTCTGAACAGCCAGAAAAGTTTAGTTGCCATCAACAGAGTTGGAGAAAGCTGTGAGTGGACCACACTGAGAGAGAGTTTAAGAAGTCTATTACCCTAAACCAAATTGAAAAACATACTTCAGGATACCATCCAGGAGAATGTCACCAACCTAGCAAGACAGGCCAACATTCAAATTCAAGAAATGCAGAGAACCCCAGAAAGATACTCCATAAAAAGATCAACCCCAAGACGCATAATCATCAGATTCTCCAAGGTCAAAATGTTAGAAAAAATGTTCAGGGCAGCCAGAGAAAAAGACCAGGTCACCTACAAAGGGAAACCCCTCAGACTATCAGTGGACGTCTCAGTGGAAACTTTACAAGTTAGAAGAAATTGGGGGCCAGTATTCGGCATTCTCAACCGAATTTCCAACCCAGAATTTCATATCCAGCCAAAATAAGCTTCATAAGTGGAGAAGTAATAAGATCCTCTTCAGACAAGCAAATGCTGAGGGAATTTGTCACCACCAAAACTGCCTTGCAAGAGCTCCTGAAGGAAGCACTAAATATGGAAAGGGAAAACCATTACCAGCCAGTAAAAAAAACAAACAAAAAAACACTGAATGAAGTACACAGACCAGTGACACTATGAAGCAACCACATAAACAAATCTGCAAAATATCCAGCTACCTTTATGAAGACAGGATCAAGTCCACACATAACAATACTAACCTTAAATGTAAATGGCTAAATGCCCCAATTAAATGACACAGAATGGCAAGCTGGATAAACAACCAAGACCGAGACAGCTGGCAAGATGGCCGAATAGGAACAGCTGTGGTCTGCAGCTCCCAGCGAGATGGACACTAAAGGAGGGTGATGTCTGCATTTCCAACTGAGGTACGCAGTTCATCTCATTGGGACTGATTGGACAGTGGGTACAGCCCACAGAGGGGAAGCTGAAGCAGGGTGGGGCGTCACCTCACCCAGGAAGTGCAAGGTGTTGGGGAATTTCTCCCCCACCCAAGGGAAGCCGTGAGGGACTGAGCCTGAGGAACTAGAGCACAGATACTGCTCTTGTCCCATGGTGTTTGTGACCCACAAACCAGGAGATTCCCTCTGGTGCCTACCCCACCAGGGCCCTGGGTTTCAAGCACAAAACTGGGTGGCCATTTGAGAAGACACCAAACTAGCTGTAGGAGTTCTTTTCCGTACCCCAGTGGCACCTGGAACACCAGTGAGACAGAACCGTACACTCCCCTGGAAAGGGGTGCTGAAGCCAGGGAGCCAAGTGGCCTGGCTTGGGGGTCCCACCTTCCCAGAACCCAGCAAACTAAGATCCACTGGCTTGAAATTCTCGCTGCCAGCACGGCAGTAGTCTGAGATCGACCTGGGACACTCAAGCTTGGTGGGGGGAGGGGTGTCCACCATTGCTGAGGTTTGAGTAGGCGGTTTTACACTCCCAGTGTAAACAAAGCTACTGGGAAGTTAGAAGTGGGTGGATCCCACTGCACCTCAGCAAGGCTGCTGTGGCCAGACTGCCAGATTTCCCTTCTCTGGGCAGGACATCTCTGAAAAAAATGCAGCAGCCCCAGTCAGGGACTTACAGATAAAACCCCCATCTCCCTGGGACAGAGCACCTGGAGAAAGGGGTGGCTCGGGGCACAGCTTCAGCAGACTTAAATTTTCCTGCCTGACAGCTCTGAAGAGAGCAACAGACCTCCCAGCACAGCATTCCAGCTCAGCTAAGGGTCAGACTGCCTCCTCAAGTGGGTCCCTGACCCCCATGTATCCTGACTGGGAGACACATCCCAGTAGGGGCCGACAGACACCTCATACAGGAGAGCTCTGGCTGGCATCTGGCAGGCACCCCTCTGGGACTAAGCTTCCAGAGGAAAGGTCAGGCAGCAATCTTTGCTCTTCTGCAGCCTCTGCTGGTGATACCCTGGCAAACAGGGTGAGGAGTGGACCTCCAGAAAACTCCAGCAGACCTGCAGTAGAGGGGCCTGTCAGAAGGAAAACCAACAGAAAGAAATAGCATGTCCACTCAAAGACCTCATCTGAAGGTCACCAACATCAAAGACCAAAGGTAGATAAATCCACAAAGATGGGGAGAAACCAATGCAAAAAAAGCTGAAAATTTCAAAAACTAGAACGTCTCTTCTTCTGTAAAGGATCACAACTCCTTGCCAGCAAGGGAACAAAACTGGATGGAGAATGAGTTTGACAAATTGACAGAAATAGGCTTCAGAAGGTGGGTAATAACAAACTCCTCCAAACTAAGGGAGCATGTTCTAACCTAATGCAAGGAAGCTAAGAACCTTGAAAAAAGGTTAGACAAATTGCTAACTAGAGTAACCAGTGTAGAGAAGAACATAAATGACCTGATGTAGCTGCATAACACAGCATGAGAACTTTGTGAAGCATACACGTTTCAATAGCTGAATCAATCAAGCAGAAGAAAGGATATCAGCTATTGAAGATAAACTTAATGAAATAAAGAGAGAAAACAAGATTAGAGAAAACAGAGTGAAAAAGAACAAACAAAGCCTCCAAGAAATATGTGAAAAGATCAAATCCACGTTTGACTGGTGTACCTGAAAGTGACGAGGAGAATTGAACCAAGTTCAATTCGCAAACCAAGTTCAGGATATTATTCAGGAGAACTTCCCCAACCTAGCAAGACAGGCCAACATTCAAATTCAGGAAATACAGAGAACACCACAAAGATACTCCTAGAGAAGAGCAACTCCAAGACACATAATCGTCAGATTTGCCAAGGTTGAAATGAAGGAAAAAAGGGCAGAGAGAAGGGTGGGGTTACCCACAAACGGAAGCCCATCGGGCTAACGGCAGATCTCTCTATAAGCCAGAAGAGAGAAGGGGTCAATATTCAACCTGCCTAAAGAAAAGAATTTTCAACACAGAATTTCATATCCAGCCAAACTAAGCTTTGTAAGTGAAGGAGAAATAAAATCATTTACAGACAAGCAAATGCTGAGAGATTTTGTCACCACCAGGCCTGCCTTACAAGAGAAGGAAGCAATGAACATGGAAAGGAACAACCGGTACCAGCCACTGCAAAAACATGCCAAATTGTAAATAACATTGACACCGTGAAGAAACTGCATCAACTAATGGGCAAAGCAAGCAGCTAACATCATAATGACAGGATCAAATTCACACATAACGATATTAAAGTTAAATGTAAATGGGCTAAATGCCCCAGTTAAAAGACACAGACTGGCAAATTGGATAGAGTCAAGACCCATCAGTGTGCTGTATTCAGGAGACCCATCTCACATACAAAGACACATAAAGGCTCAAAATAAAGGGATAGAGGAATATTTACCAAGCAAATGGAAAGAAAAAAAAAGCAGGAGTTGTAATCCTAATCTCAGCTAGAACAGATTTTAAACCAACAAAGATCAAAAGAGACAAAGAAAGGTATTACATAATGGTAAAGGGATCAATGCAGCAAGAAGAGCTAACTATCCTAAATATATATGCACCCAATACAGGAGCATCCAGATTCATAAAGCAAGTTCTTAGAGACCCACAAAGAGACTTAGACTCCCACACAATAATAGTGGGAGACTTTAACACGACATATCAACGTGACAGAAAATTAACAAGGATATTCAGGACTTGAACTCAGTTCTGGACCAAGCAGACCTAATAGACATCTACAGAACTCTCCACCCCAAATCAACAGAATATACATTTGTCTCAGCATCTCATCGCACTTATTCTAAAATTGACCACATAATTGGAAGTAAAACACTCCTGAGCAAATGTAGAGAAGAGAAATCATAACAAACAGTCTCTCGGATCACAGTACAATCAAACTAGAACTTAGGACTAAAAAATTCACTCAAAACCGTGCAACTACATGGAAACTGAATGACCTGCTTCTAAATGACTACTAGATAAATAACAAAATGAAGGCAGAAATAAAGATGTTCTTTGAAACCAATGAGAACGAAAACACAACGTACCAGAATCTCTGGGACATATTTAAAGCAGTGTGGAGAGGGAAATTTATAGCACTAAATGCCCACAAGAGAAACCAGGAAAGATCTAAAATTGACACCCTAAAATCAAAATGAAAAGAACTAGAGAAGCAACAGCAAAGAAATTCAAAATCTAGCAGAAGACAAGAAATAACTAAGATCACAGCAGAACTGAAGGAGATAGAGACACTAAAAACCCTTCAAAAAATCAATGAATCCAGGAGCTGGTTTTTTGAAAAGATCAACAAAGTAGATCTAGCAAGACTAATAAAGAAGAAAAGAGAGAGGAATCAAATAGATGCAATAAAAAATGACAAAGGGGATATCACCACCGACCCCACTTAAATACAAACCACCACTAGAGAATACTATAAACACCTCTACACAAATAAACTAGAAAATCTAGAAGAAATGGATAAATTTCTGGACACATACACCCTCCCAAGTCTAAACCATGAAGAAGCCAAATCCCTGAATAGACTAATAACAAGTTCTGAAATTGAGGCAGTAATTAACAGCCTACAAACCAAAAAAAGTTCAGGACCAGACAGATTCACAGCCTAATTCTACCAGAGGTACAAAGAGGAGCTGGTACCATTCCTTCTGAAACTATTCCAAACAATAGAAAAAGAGGGAATCCTCCATAACTCATTTTATGAGTCCAGCATCATCCTGATATCACAACCTGGCAGAGACACGACAAAAAAAAGAAAATTTCAGGTCAATATCCCTGATGAACGTCGATGCCAAAATGCTTAATAAAACATTGCCAACCCAAATCCAGCAGCACATGAAAAAGCTTATCTACCACGATCAAGCTGGCTTCATACCTGGGATGCAAGACTGGTTCAACATACACAAATCAATAAACATAATCCATCATATAAACAGAAACAATCACAAAAACCACATGATTATCTCAATAGATGCAGAAAAGGCCTTCAACAAAATTCAACACCCTTTCATGCTAAAAACTCTCAATAAACTGGGTATCAATGGAACATATCTCAAAATAATAGGAGTTATTTATGACAAACCCAATATCATACTAAATGGGCAAAAACTGGAAGCATTCCCTTTGAAAACCAGCACAAGACAAGGATGCCCTCTCTCACCACTCCTATTCAACATAGTATTGGAAGTTCTGGCCAGGGCCATCAGGCAAGAGAAAGAAATAAAGGATATTCAAATAGGAAGCAAGGAAGTCAAATTGTCTCTATTTGCAGATGACATGATTGTATATTTAGAAAACCCCATAGTCAAAACGCAAAATCTCCTTAAGCTGATAAGCAACTTCAGCAAAGTCTCAGAATACAAAATCAATGTGCAAAAATCACAAGCATTCTTATACACCAATAACAAACAGAGAGCCAAATCATGAGTGAACTCCCATTCACAATTGCAACAAAGAGAATAAAATACCTAGGAACACAACTTGCAAGAGATGTGAAGAATCTCTTCAAGGAGAACTACCAACCACTGCTCGAGGAAATAAGAGAGGACCCAAACAAATGGAAAAACATTCTATGCTCATGGATAGGAAGAATCACATGGATAGGCCAATCGTGAAAATGGCCATATTGCCCAAAGTAATTTATAGATTCAATGCTATACACATCAAGCTACCACTGACTTTCTTCACAGAATTGGAAAAAACTAATTTCAAGTTCATATGGAATCAAAAAAGGGCCTGCATAGCCAAGACAATCTTGGGCAAGAAGAACAAAGCTGAAGGTATCATGCTGCTTGACTTCACACTATACTACAAGGCTACAGTAATGAAAACAGCATGGTACTGGTACCAAAACAGATACATAGACCAATGGAACAGAATAGAGGCCTCAGAAATAACACCACACATCTACAACCATCTGATCTTTGACAAACCTGACACAAACAAGGAACAGGGAAAAGAATTCCCTATTTAATAAATGTTGTTGGGAAAACTGGCTAGCCATATGCAGAAAACTGAAACTGGACCCCTTCCTTGCACCTTATACAAAAATCAGCTCAAGACTGATCAAAGACTTAAATGTGCTAAGACCTAGGGCCATAAAAATCCTAGAAGAAAACCTGGGCAATACCATTCAGGACATAGGCATGGGCAAAGACTTCATGTCTAAAACACCAAAAGCAATGGCAACAAAAGCCAAAACAGGCAAATGGGATCTAATTAAACTAAAGAGCTTCTGCACAGCAAAAGAAACTATCATCAGAGTGGAGAAATAGGAATGCTTTTACACTGTTGGTGGGAGTGTAAATTAGTTCAACCATTGTGGAGGGCAGTGTGGCAATTCCTCAAGAATCTAGAACTAGAAATACCATTTGACCTAGCGATTCCATTACGGGGTATATACCCAAAGGATTATAAATCATTTTACTATAAAGGCACATAGACACATTTTTATCGCAGCACTATTCACAATAGCAAAGAATTGGAACCAACCCAAATGTCCGTCAATAATAGACTGGATAAAGAAAATGTGGCACATATACACCATGGAATACTATGCAGCCATAAAAAAGCATGAGTTCATGAGTTCACATCCTTTGCAGGGACATGGATGAAGCTGGAAACCATCATTCTCAGCAAACTGTCACAAGAACAAACAACCAAACACCACATGTTCTCACTCATAAGTGAGAGTTGAACAATGAGAACACATGAACATAGGGAGGGGAAGATCACACACCGGGGCCTGTCAGGGAGCAGGGGGCTAGAGGAGGGATAACATTAGGAGAAATACATAATGTAGGTGGCAGGTTGATGGGTGCAGCCAACCACCGTGGCACATGTATACCTATGTAACAAAACTGCACTTTCTGCACACGTACCCCAGAACTTAAAGGAAAAAAAAAAAAAAAAAAAAAAAGATATTTTTAAAATAATAAATAAATAAAGAGATAACACACACAAACAAAAAAAGAACCAAAAACCATCAATATGATGTCTTCAAGAGACCCATCTTACATGCAAAGACACACATAGGCTCAAATAAAGGGATGGAGTAAAATTTACCAAACAAATGGAAAACAGAAAATAGCAGGGGTTGCAATTCTAATTTCTTACAATAAGGACTTTAAACCAACAAAGATTAAAAAAAGACAAAGAAGGGCTTTACATAACGGTAAAGGGTTCAATTAAACAAGAAGACCTAACTATCTGTGATGGTTAGTACTGAGTGTCAACTTGATTGAAGGATACAAAGTATTGATCCTGGGTGTATCTGTGAGAGTGTTGCCAAAAGAGATTAACATTTGAGTCAGTGGGCTGAGGAAGGCAGATCCACCCTTAATCTGGTGGGCACAATCTTATCAGCTGCCAGTGAAAATAAAGCAGGCAGAAAAATGTGAAAAGGAGAGACTGGCCTAGCCTCCCAACCATCTTTCTGCCATGCTGGATGCTACCTGCCCTCAAACATTGGACTCCAAGTTCTTCAGTTTTGGGACTCAGACTGGCTCTCTTTGCTCCTCAGGTTGCAGACAGCCTATTGTGAGACCTTGTGATTGTGTGATTGTGTAAGTTAATACTTAATAAACTCCCCTTTACATACATACATATATATATGTGTGTGTGTGTGTGTGTATCCTAATAAGCTCCACTTCTATATATATACAAAATATATATATTATATATATATAATTAGGATATATAGAGATCCCTATACACCATAGTGATATATATACACACACACCCCTATATATAGATACATATATAAATACATATATATCCTATTAGTTCTGTCCCTCTAGAGACCTGTAATACACTATCCTAAATATATATGCACCCAATACAGGAGCACCCAGATTCATAAAGCAAGTTCTTAGAGACCTTCAATGAAACTTAAACTCCCATACAATAATAGTGGGAGACCTTAACACCCTACTGACAATATTAGACAGATCACTGAGATAGAAAATTAACAACGATATTCAGGACCTGAACTTAGATCTGGATCAAGTGGACCTGATAGACATCTACAGATCTCTCCACCACAAAACAACAGAATATACATTCTTCCCATTGCCACACAGTACTTACTCTGAATTTGACCACATAATCAGATGTAAAATAGTCCTCAGCAAATGCAAAATAACTGCAATCCTAACAGTCTTTCAGACCACTGGGCAATCAAATTAGAACTCAAGATTAAGAGATTTACTCAAAACCACACAACTACATGGGAATTGAACAACCTGCTTCTGAATGACTCTTGGGTAAATAATGAAATTAAGGCACATATCAAAAACTTCTTTGAAACTAATGAGAACAAATTTACAACATGCCAGAATCTCTGGGATACAGTTAAAGCAGTGTTAAAAGGGAAATATATAGCACTAAACGCTCACATTAAAAAGATAGAAAGATCTCAGGTTAACAATCTAATATCACAACTGAAAGAACAAGAGAACCAAGACCAAACAAACCCCAAAGCTAGCAGAAGACAAGAAATAACCAAGATTAGAGCTGAACTGAAGGAGATAGAGACATGAAAAACCCTTCAAAAGAGTATCGAATCCAGAAGCTGTTTTTTTTTTTTTTTTTTTTTTTTTTTAAGTAATAGACCACTAGCTAGACTAATACAGAAGACAGACGATTCAAATAAACACAATCAGAAATGTTAAGGGGGATATCACCACTGATTCTACAGAAATACAAACCACCATCAGATAAGACTATAAACACCTCTATGCACATAAACTATAAAATCTAAAGGAAATAGATAACTTCCTAGACACATACACCCTCCCAAGACTGAACCAGGAATAAATCGAATCTGTGAATAGACCAGTAATGAGTTCTGAAATTGAGGCAGTAATAAACAGCCTAACAACAACAACAACAATAAAAGTGCTTAGGACCAAACAGATTCACAGCTGAATTCTACCCAGAGATACCAAGAATAGCTGGTACCATTTCTACTGAAACTATTCCAAACAGTTGAAAAGGAGGGACTCCTCCATAACTCATTCTATGAGACCAGCATCATCCTGATACCAAAACCCGGCAGAGACACAACAAAAAAAAAGAAAACTTCAGGCCAATATCCTTGATGAACATCAATGCAAAAATCCTCAATAAAATACTGGCAAACCAAATCCAGCAGTACATCAAAAAGCTTATCCACCATGATCAAGTAGGATTAATTCCTGGGATGTAAGGTTGGTTCAACATACACGAATCAATAAATGTGATTCATCACATAAACAGAACTAAAGAAAAAAACTACATGATTATCTCAACAGATGTAAAAAAGGCCTTCGATAAACTTCAACATCCCTTCATGTTAAAAACTCTCAATAAACTAGGTATTGAAGGAACATGCTTCAAAATAATAAGAGCCATACATGACAAACTCACAGCAAATATCATACTGAATGGGCAGAAGCTAGAAGCATCCCCCTTGAAAGTCAACACCAGGATGCCCTCTCTTGCCACTCCTATTCAACACAGTATTGGAACTTCTGGCCAGGGCAATCAGGCAAGAGACAGAAATAAAAGGTATTCAAATAGGAAGAGAGGAAGTCAAGCTATCTTCGTTTGCAGATGACATGATCCTATATCTAGAAAACCCCATCATCTCAGTCCAAAGGCTTCTTAAGCTGATAACCAACTTCAGCAAAGTCTCAGGATATAAAATCAATGTGCAAAAATCACTGGCATTTTTATACACCAACAACAGGCAAGCAGAGAGCCAAATCATGAATGAACTCCCATTCACAATTGCCACAGAAAGAATAAAATACCTAGGAATACAACTAACAAGGGAAATGAAGGACCTCTTCAAGGAGGACTACAAACCACTGCTCAAATAAATCAGAAATGACACAAACAAATGGAAAAACATTCCATGCTCATGGAAAGGAAGAATCAATATCGTGAAAATGGCCATACTGCCCAAAGCAATTTATACATTCAGTGCTATTCCCATTAAACTACCATCAACATTCTTCACAGAATTAGAAAGACTATTTTAAAGTTCATATAAAACCAAAAGGGATCCCAAATAGCCAAAACAATCCTAAGCAAAAAGAACAAAGCTGGAGGCATCACGCTACCTGACATCAAACTATACTACAGGGCTACAGTAGCCAAAACAGCATGGTACTGGTACAAGAACAGACACATAGACCAACTGAACAGAATAGAAGCCCAGAAATAAGATCACACATCTACAACCATCTGATCTGCAACAAACCTGACAAAAACAAGAAATGGAGAAAGGATTCCCTATTTAATAAATGGTGCTGGGATAGCTGGCTAGCCATATGCAGAAAATTGAAATTGGACCCCTTCCTTACACCATACACAAAAATTAACTCAAGATGGATTAAAGATTTAAATGTAAAATCCAAAACTTGGCCAGGCGTGGTGGCTCACACCTGAAATCCCAGCACTTCGGGAGGCCAATGCGAGTGGATCACTTGAGGTCAGGAGTTCGTGACCAGCCTGGCCAACATGGTGAAACACTGTCTCTACTAAAAATACAAAAATTAGCTGGGAGTGGTGGCACACACCTGTAGCCCCAGGTACTCGGGAGGCTGGGGCAGGAGAATCACTTGAACCTGGGAGGCAGAGGTTGCAGCAAGCTGAGATCGTGCCACTGCACTCCAGCCTGGGCAACAGAGTGAGACTATAGCAAGACAAAACTATAAAAACCCTGGAAGACAACCTAGGCAATACCATTCAGGACATAGGCACGGGCAAAGATTTCATGACTAAAACACCAAAAGCAATTGCAACAAAAGCAAAAATTGACAAATGGGATCTCAGTAAACTAAAGAGCTTCTGCACAGTAAAGGAAACTATCATCATAGTGAACAGACAACCTACAGAATGGGAGAAAATTTCTGCAATCTATTCATCTGACAAAGGTCTAATATCCAGCATCTGCAAGGTACTTAAATAAATTTACAAGAAAAAAAAAAAGCCATTAAAAAGTGGGCAAAGGACATGAACAGACACTTCTCAACAGAAGATATACACGCAGCCAACAAACATGAAGAAAAGCTCAACATCGCTGATTATTAGAGAAATGCAAATCAAAACCACAAGGAGATACCATCTCACACCAGTCAGAATGGTGATTATTAAAAAGAAGTAACAATAAACGTTGACAAGATTGTGGAGAAAAAGGAACATTTTTACACTGTTGGTGGGAGTGTAAATTAGCTTAACTATTGTGGAAGACAGTGTGGCAATTCCTCAAAGACCTAGAGGCAGAAATACCATTTGACCCAACAAACGCATTACTGGGTATATACCCAAAGGATTATAAGTCATTCTATTATAAAGATATGTGCATGCATATGTTCACTGCAACCCTCTTCACAATAGCAAAGACATGGAACCAACCTAAATGCCCATCAATGATAGACTGGACAAAGAAAATGTGGTACATATATACCATGAAATATTATGCAGCTATAAAAAGGAATGAGATCATGCCCTTTGCAGGAATATGGGTGGAGCTGGAAGCCATTATCCTCAGCAAACTAACACAGGAACAGAAAACTAAACACTGCATGTTTTCACTTGTAAGTGGGATCTGATTGATAACACATGGACACGTGGTGGGAAACAACACACACTGGGGCCTGTTGGAGGGTGGAAGATGGGAGGAGAGAGCACATCAGGAAGAACAGCTAATAGATGCTGGGCTTAATACCTAGGTGATAGGATGATCTGTATAGCAAACCATCATGGCATACATTTATCTATATAACAAATCTGCACATCCTGCACATGTACCCCAAAACTTAAAAAGTTTGAAAAAAATTAAAAAGTCTATTAGTCATCCAAATGAAGATTTTCAGTTTGCATTTGACATAGGAACTCAGAATTTGGGAGACAGCAGTTTGAGAGTTAGCATGTAAGTGGGCTTTTCAGGCTTTGCTTGTGCTATTTCCACCGCCAGAGAAACTCTCCCGGCCTTTCTTTACCAGGCTAAATTTTCTCATTCTTCAAAACTCAGCTTGGGTCTCATCTCCTTCAGTATACCTTCCCATGAATTATTTTCATTTGTCTCTCCTCTTGCTCTTGAATACTTGGTGCAAACCCACATCTCAAAAATGTATTAAAATCACTGGTATGAAGAGGTACACCCTTTTCCCCTAGTGCCACCCACCAGACAGTAAATTCCTGGGGACTGAGGGAGCTATATTTTATTTTAACCTCCTCCCAGCCCCCACCACATCCCCTGCTGAGTGCCTACCACTCACTAGATCTTTGTTGAAATGAACTTCTGGAGTTGCTCTCCATTGCGATCATTCTGCATGGTGCTTTGCTCACAGGCAGGATTTGTTCATCCCTTTTTAGATAGCCCATGCTGATGGGAAGTCAATTTGTTTTAACATTAATAGTAGCTAACACTTATTACATATTTGCTATGGTTTCCTAACAATAGCCCAAAGAGACTGATACTAGTCTCAATTTACAGTTTAGAAAACTTAAAAAGGTGAGATAATTTGCTCAAAGATACATAGTTTGAAAGTGCTGAAGCCAAAAGTCTGATTCCAAAGCCCTTGCTCTTTACCACTATGTTATGTGGCCTTTCTCTCTAAAAACAATCTCACGAGATTAAAGAATGGCATGAGAACCACAAAGACAGGAATTTGAACCTAAATGCCTAGGTTATAAACTGTTATAATGTTTTGCTAATTTCTTTGGTAACAACTTCATTGAGATATAATTGACATATCACAGTTCACCCATTTAAAGTACACACCTCGGCTGGGCACGGTGGCTCATGCCTGTAATCCCAACACTTTGGGAGGCTGAGGCAGGCAGATCGCCTGAGGTCGGGAGTTCAAGACCAGTCTGGGCAACATGGTGAAACCCCATCTCTACTGAAAAAAAAAAAATATAGCCAGGTATGGTGGCACACAACCTGTAATACCCAGGCATGAGAATCGCTTGAACTATTTATTTTAGCACATTATATTCTGTCTTTGCCCCCAAGTGATAAACCCTAGCCAGTTTTTCTTTTTTCTTCTTGTTCTTTTTTTTTTTCTTGAGATGGAGTCTCACTGTGTCATCCAAGCTGGAATGTAGTGGTGCAATCTTGATTCACTGCAACCTTCACCTGAGTTCAAGCAATTCTCCTGTCTCAGCCTCCCAAGTAGCTGGGACTACAGGCACGCACCACCACGCCCAGCTATGTTTTGTATTTTTTCTTAGTAGAGACAGGGTTTCACCATGTTAGCCAGGCTGGTCTTGAACTCATGAGCTCAAGTGATCCACCTGCCTTGGCCTCCCAAATTGCTGGGATTACTGGCACGAGCCACTACACCCAGTCCCTAGCCAGTTTTTCTAAAACTGTAGAAATGCCATTTTACTCTATCATTGTTGAAACCAAGATAGTTTAAAATCAAAGTCTTTAATGGCAAATAGAAATGTAAGCATAAATGGACTTAAGCCTCTCTGTTTTTCTCTTCTAACTCTGGACATATAATCAGCAAATTTGAAGGGTTTGTTTGGGATGTTCTTACATAGATACTTTTTGTACACCTGCAATTCAGCTTAGGGAATCCTAGAGAGCATCTCAGACAATCACCCTGCAGAACAGCTAAAACTATGATATGAGAAACCAGTATAATTGCGGGACAAAAGTGATATCATATTAAGCTACTATAGACAGAGATAAAGACCATAGGTTTTCTTTTTTTTTTTTTTTTTAATTTTTGATTCTACTTTAAGTTCCAGGGTACATGTGCACAAAGTGCAGGTTTGTTACCTAGGTATACATGTGCCATGCTGGTGTGCTGCACCCATTAACTCATCATTTACATTAGGTATATCTCCTAATGCTATCCCTCCCTTCTCCCCCTATCCGACGACAGGCCCAGTGTGTGATGTTCCCCACACTATGTCCAAGTGTTCTCATTGTTCAATTCCCACCTATGAGTGAAAACATGCGTGTTTGGTTTTCTGTTCTTGGGATAGTTTGCTGAGAATGATGGTTTCCAGCAGCATCCATGTACCTACAAAGGACATGAACTCATCCTTTTTTATGGCTGCATAGTATTCCATGGTGTATATTTGCCACATTTTCTTAATCCATTCTATCATTGATGGACATTTGGGTTGGTTCCAAGTCTTCACTATTATGAATAGTGCCTCAATAAACATACGTGTGCATGTGTCTTTATAGCAGCATGATTTATAATCCTATGGGTATACACCCAGTAATGGGATGACTGGGTGAAATGGTATTTCTATTTCTAGATCCTTGAGGAATTGTCACACTGTTTTCCACAATGGTTGAACTAGTTTGCAGTCCCACCAACAGTGTAAAAGTGTTCCTATTTCTCCACATCCTCTCCAGCACCTGTTGTTTCCTGACTTTTGAATGATCGTCATTCTAACTGGTGTGAGATGGTATCTTATTGTGGTTTTGATTTGCATTTCTCTGATGGTGAGTGATGATGAGCATTTTTTTCATGTGTCTGTTGGCTGTATGAATGTCTTCTTTTGAGAACTGTCTGTTCATATCCTTTGCCCACTTTTTGATGGGGTTGTTTTTTCCTTGTAAATTTGTTTGACTTCTTTGTAGGTTTTGGATATTAGCCCTTTGTCAGATGAGTAGATTGCAAAAATTTTCTCCCATTCTGTAGGTCGTCTCTTCACTCTGATGGTAGTTTCTTTTGCTGTGCAGAAACTCTTTAGTTTAATTAGATCCCATTTGTCAATTTTGGCTTTCGTTGCCATTGCTTTTGGTGTATTAGACATGAAGTCCTTGCCCATGCCTATGTCCTGAATGGTATTGCCTAGGTTTTCTTCTAGGGTTTTTATGGTTTTAGGTCTAACATTTAAGTCTCTAATCCATCTTGAATTAATTTTCATATAAGGAGTAAAGAAGGGATCCAGTTTCAGCTTTCTACATATGGCTATCTAATTTTCCCAGCACCATTTATTAAATAGGGAATCCTTTCTCCATTTCTTGTTTTTGTCAGGTTTGTCAAAGATCAGATGGTTGTAGATGTGGGGTATTATTTCTGAGGGCTATGTTCTGTTCCATTGGTCTATATCTCTGTTTTTGTACCAGTACCATGCTGTTTTGGTTACTGTAGCCTTGTACTATAGTTTGATGTCAGGTAGCGTGATGCCTCCAGCTTTGTTCTTTTTGCTTAGGATTGTCTTGGCAATGCGGGCTCTTTCTTGGTTCCATATGAACTTTAAAGTAGTTTTTTCAAATTCTGTGAAGAAAGTCATTGGTAGCTTAATGGGGATGACATTGAATTTATAAATTACCTTGGGCAGTATGGCCATTTTCACGATATTGATTCTTTCTATCCATGAGCATGGAATGTTCTTCCATTTGTTTATGTCCTCTTTTATTTCATTGAGCAGTTGTTTGTAGTTCTCCTTGAAGAGGTCCTTCACATCCCTTGTAAGTTGAATTCCTAGGTATTTTTTTCTCTTTGAAGCAATTGTGAATGGGAGTTCACTCACGATTTGGCTGTCTGTTATTGATGTATATGAATGCTTGTGATTTTTGCACATTGATTTTGTATCCTGAGACTTTGCTGAAGTTACTTATCAGCTTAAGGAGATTTTAGGCTGAGATGATGGGGTTTTCTAAATATGCAATCATGTCATCTGCAAACAGGGACAATTTGACTTCCTCTCTTCCTAATTGAATACCCTTTATTTCTTTCTCTTGCCTGATTGCCCTGGCCAGAACTTCCAACACTATGTTGAATAGGAGTGGTGAGAGAGGGCATCCCTGTCTTGTGCCAGTTTTCAAAGGGAATGCTTCCAGTTTTTGCCCATTCAGTATGATATTGGCTGTGGATTTGTCATAAATAACTTTTATTATTTTGAGATATGTTCCATTAATACCGAATTTATTGAGAGATTTTAGCATGAAGGGCTGTTGAATTTTGTCAAAGGCCTTTTCTGCATCTATTGAGATAATCATGTGGTTTTCGTCTTTGGTTCTGTTTATATGCTGGATTACGTTTATTGGTTTGCATATGTTGAACCAGCCTTGCATCCCAGGGATGAAGCCCACTTGATCATGGTGGATAAGCTTTTGGATGTGCTGCTGTATTTGGTTTGCCAGTAGTTTATTGAGGATTTTCGCATCGATGTTCATCAGGGATATTGGTCTAAAATTCTCTTTTTTTGTTGTGTCTCTGCCAGGCTTTGGTATCAGAATGATGCTGGCCTCATAAAATGAGTTAGGGAGGATTCCCTCTTTTTCTATTGATTGGAATAGTTTCAGAAGGAATGGTACCAGCTCCTCCTTGTACCTCTGGTAGAATTCAGCTGTGAATCCGTCTGGTCCTGGACTTCTTTTGGTTGGTAGGCTATTAATTGTTGCCTAAATTTCAGAGCCTGTTATTGGTCTATTCAGGGATTCAACTTCTTCCTGGTTTAGTCTTGGGAGAGTGTATGTGTCCAGGAATTTATTCATTTCTTCTAGGTTTTCTAGTTTATTTGCATAGAGGTGTTTATAGTATTCTCTGATGGTAGTTTGTATTTTGGTGGGGTGAGTGGTGATATCCCCATTATCATTTTTTATTGTGTCTATTTGATTCTTCTTTCTTTTATTCTTTATTAGTCTTGCTAGCAGTCTATCAATTTTGTTGATCTTTTCAAAAAACCAGCTCCTGGATTCTTTGATTTTTTTGAAGGGTTTTTTGTGTCTCTATCTCCTTCAGTTCTGCCTTACTAGTTATGTGTTGCCTTCTGCTAGCTTTTGAATGTGTTTGCTCTTACTTTTCTAGTTCTTTTAATTGTGATGTGAGGGTGTCAATTTTAGATCTTTCCTGCTTTCTCTTGTGGGCATTTAGTTCTTTAAATTTCCCTCTACACACTGCTTTAAATGTGTCCCAGAGATTCTGGTATGTTGTATCTTTGTTCTCATTGGTTTCAAAGAACATCTTTATTTCTGCCTTCATTTCGTTATTTACCCACTAGTCATTCAGGGGCAGGTTGTTCAGTTTCCATGTAGTTGGGCAGTTTTGAGTGAGTTTCTTAATCCTGAATTCTAGTTTGATTGCACTGTGGCCTGAGAGACAGTTTGTTATAATTTCTGTTCTTTTACATTTGCTGAGGAGTGCTTTACTTACAACTATGTGATCAATTTTGGAATAAGTGTGACGTGGTGCTGAGAAGAATGTATATTCTATTGATTTGGGGTGGAGAGTTCTGTAGATGTCTATTAGGTCTGCTCGGTGCAGAGCTGAGTTCAATTCCTGGATATCCTTGTTAATTTTCTGTCTCATTGATCTGGCTAATGTTGACAGTGGGGTGTTAAAGTCTCCTATTATTATTGTGTGGGAGTATAAGTCTCTTTGTAAGTCTCTGAGGATTTGCTTTATGAATCTGGGTGCTCCTGTATTGGGTGCATATATATTTAGAATAGTTAGCTCTTCTTGTTGAATTGATCCCTTTATCATTATGTAATGGCCTTCTTTGTCTCTTTTGATCTTGTGGTTTAAAGTCTGTTTTATCAGAGACTAGTATTGCAACCCCTGCCTTTTTTGTTTTCCATTTGCTTGGTAGATCTTCCTCCATCCCTTTATTTTGAGACGATGTGTGTCTCTGCACGTGAGATGGGTCTCCTGAATACAGCACACTGATGGGTCTTGACTCTTTATCCAATTTGCCAGTCTGTGTCTTTTAATTCGAGCAGTTAGCCCATTTACATTTAAGGTTAATATTGTTATGTGTGAATTTGATCCTGTCATTATGATGTTAGCTGGTTATTTTGCTCGTTAGTTGATGCAGTTTCTTCCTAGCATCGATGGTCTTTACAATTTGGCATGTTTTTGCACTGACTGGTACCGGTTGTTCCTTTCCATGTTTAGTACTTCCTTCAGGAGCTCTTGTAGGACAGGCCTGGTGGTGACAAAATCTCTCAGTATTTGCTTGTCTGTAAAGGATTTTATTTCTCTTTCACTTATGAAACTAAGTTTGGCTGGATATGAAATTCTGGGTTGAAAATGCTTTTCTTTACGAATGTTGAATATTGGCCCCCACTGTCTTCTGGCTTGTAGAGTTTCTGCCGAGAGGTCCGCTGTTAGTCTGATGGGCTTCCCTTTCTGGGTAACCCAACCTTTCTCTCTGGCTGCCCTTAACATTTTTTCCTTCATTTCAACTTTGGTGAATCTGACAATTATGTGTCTTGGAGTTGCTCTTCTCGAGGAGTATCTTTGTGGCATTCTCTGTATTTCCTGAATTTGAATGTTGGCCTGCGTTGCTAGGTTGGGGAAGTTCTCCTGGATAATATCCTGCAGTGTTTTCCAACTTGGTTCCATTCTCCCCGTCACTTTCAGGTATACCAATCAGATGTAGATTTGGTCTTTTCACATAGTCCCACATTTCTTGGCGGCTTTGTTCTTTTCTTTTTTCTTTAAACTTATCTTCTCACTTCATTTCATTAATTTGATCTTCAATCACTGGTACCCTTTCTTCCAGTTGATTGAATCAGTTACTGAAGATTGTTCATTTGTCACGTAGTTCTCATGCCACGGTTTTCAGCTCCACCAGGTCATTTAAGGACTTCCTTACATTGGGTATTCTAGTTAGCCATTCGTCTAATCTTTTTTTCAAGGTTTTTTGCTTCTTTGAGATGGGTTCGAACTTCCTCCCTTAGCTTGGAGAAGTTTGATTGTCTGAAGCCTTCTTCTCTCAACTCGTCAAAGTCATTCTCTGTCCAGCTTTGTTCCGTTACTGGCGAGGAGCTGCATTCCTTTGGAGGGGGACACTCTGATTTTTAGAATTTTCAGCTTTTCTGCTGTTTTCCCCCATCTTTGTGGTTTTATCTACCTTTAGTCCTTGATGACGGTGATGTACAGATGGGATTTTGGTGTGGATGTCCTTTCTGTTTGATAGTTTTCCTTCTAACACTCAGGACCCTCAGTTGCAGGTCTGTTGGGGTTTCATGGAGGTCCACTCCAGACCCTGTTTGCCTGGGTATCAGCAGCGAAGGCTGTAGAAGAGTAAATATTGCTGAACAGCAAATGTTGCTGCCTGATTATTCCTCTGGAAGCTTTGTCTCAGAGGGGTACCCAGCCATGTGAGGTGTCAGTCTGCCCCTACTGGGGGGTGCCTCCCAGTTAGGCTACTCGGGGGTCAGAGACCCACTTAAGCAGACAGTCTGTCCGTTCTCAGATCTCAAACTCCATGCTAGGAGAACCACTACTCTCTTCAATGCTGTCAGACAGGGACACTTAAATCTGCAGAGGTTTCTGCTGCCTTCTGTTTGGCTATGTCCTGTTCCCAGAGGTGGAGTCTACAGAGGCAGGCAGGCCTCCTTGAGCTGCGGTGGGCTCCATCCAGTTCGAGCTTCCCAGCTGCTTTGTTTACCTACTCAAGCCTCAGCAATGGTGAACGCCCCTCCCCCAGCCTTGCTGCCACCTTGCAGTTAGATCTCAGACTGCTGTGCTAGCATTAAGGGAGGCTTCTTGGGCATGGGACCCTCCAAGTCAGGCACAGGATATAATCTCCTGGTGTGCTGTTTGCTAAGATCCTTGGAAAAGTGCAGTATTAGGGTGGGAGTGACCCAATTTTCCAGGTGCTGTGTGTCACAGTTTCCCTTGGCTAGGAAAGGGAATTCCCTTACCCCTTGCACCTCTCGGGTGAGGTGATGCCTTGCCCTGCTTCAGCTCTTGCTCGGTGGGCTGCACCCACTGTCCTGCACCCACTGTCCTGCACCCACTTGCCGACACACCCCGTGAGATGAACCCGGAACCTCAGTTGGAAATGCAGAAATCACCCATCTTCTATGTCACTCACACTGAGAGATGTAGCCTGAAGCTGTTCCTATTCAACCATATTGGCGATTTCGACCATAGGTTTTCTAATATGAGCCTCAAACCAAAACCCAAAAGGGCTGACCTTCTAAAGTACAAGGATTAATTTGCTTTAGGGCACTTTATGTAGCTTATTTATGGTGACAAACTGCATGGATTTATTTAATGATTCTCCCAAGTACTATTGGAGAGACTGGCTAGTATATGTATGTGTAAATATCTCTTTGACAATCAGGAGCATATTTCAGGCATCCTACCTATTGTTTAATAATTTTAAAGTATTAATCCTTCTTTGAGTTTGGTGTGGTAGGCTCCAACTTAAGCCTTGTTCTTAACTTTTCTGAGTGTGAACAGGAATAGCACCAAGAGACAAAATTCATATTATCATTGTGATTTTAATTTTTGATGGAAATTGGATGTTCTATATGGCTGAGAGTCTGAATATACAAATGGACAGTGGCCATGCCATGTATGACAAAACTCTGGCAGCAGTCAGCCTTGGAAGCCAAATCACAACTTTTGCAGCAATAGCCTCAGAATGGTATGGACTTGGTTGGTAACTGCCAGCCTCCCTAATTTACCCTCTCTTGCCACTCAGGACCAACAACAAAACAAAGCCCAGTATGTTCCCTAAATCAATCACATAGGATGCCCACTAGATTCTAGTTAACTCATTTTCAGCTTCCTATGTTAACAGCCTCCAATGGGAGTATGCCTAAAATCTTCTCCTTTTTTCACTATAAAGATTTCCCACTACTTTGCCTATATCTGAGTCTCTGCAAAATACAAGTGATGGAGGCTGACTCCCTGGCTGTAGCAAGCTCTGAATAAATAGCCTGTGTTCTTATTGGGGCTGTCTTCATGTATTTCCACATAGCTAAGGCATACTTTAAATTTGTATACACAAAAGAATCTGAATGACAGGACAGGGCATTAGAGTGTTTTTCCTAGGAACTGGATGGCAACTCCACATGGAATGATATGTGGTACCACCCCCACATTCCAATCTCTAAAGTAACTTCATGTGGTAAGAAGATTTAGAAACAGAGGTTATAAATTTTATATATTGCTTATTTCCATTTTTTAAATAATCATTGGTTATTTTTACTTTTGTTAAATTATGTATCTTATCTACACCAGATAACAACTACCCACATCATTATCACATTTATCTGGAAAACAAATTTTTTCCCCTATTTCCTAACCTAACAGTTCATAATTTTTTTCAAAAAGGAACATAATTAGTTTAATATATTCATTAGGCAATTTCTTAACTTATCCAAGATAACTACCATCTGGACCTGCTGGTTTAGATTTATTCTAATTGTCAATATATTCCATTACATTACTTTGTTTCTTGCACAGACTGATGAGATAATTCAATTTTTAACCCTTCCCTAGTCAAAGTTTGAAAACTCTTAATATTGCTTTAGGACGTTATAATTTTTACTAGTAGAGAATAATTTATTTTTCTCTTCTCCTCCTTTGTTTCTTCTTCCTCCCACCTCTTTTTGTTAAATGGATTTTAGCTCTAAGGAGTTTTTTTTTAACTGTGTTGGTCTCTCCTGTAACCCCAGCACCTAGAACAAAGCCTCACATAATGCAGTAAATGCTCAATAAATATTTGTTAAATTATTGGACCATATTTAATGAAGAAATAAAGATTATGTTATTACAACTTATAAAAGAATATTAGATTGGTCAAAATAAATGATCTCAACTTTTAATCCCCCAATCAGGTATCAGTGGTCAGAAAAAAAGAAGTCCAATAACTTCAATTTCCAATCTCCTTACCCAAGGCCAAAACAACAGCAAGTGATTCTCTAGTAAATCAGGGGTTAGCAGCACCAAAGTTGGGCTGATGCAGGAGAGGGGTACTATTCAGGGCAGTATGAGCAGGCAGAAAGCCAAGGTGAAATATTTGGAATCAAAGAGCCACCATTTTTTTCACCCCAGCTCTAAATTTATTAATGTGAAATGAACATATCTTTAAGCTCCTCTAAGCCTTAGTTTCCTTCTCCGGAAAAGAAATTGCAGATAATAACAGTGCCACCTCATAGGGTTGCTCTTAACATAAGGAGATAATGTCTGTAAGACATATAGTTTACTGCCTGGCCAAACTGAAAATTAGCCACCAATGATAAAGATATATAAAATATATGCATACTGATAGCAAGGGGAAAGAAGGGAAAAAAGATATATATTTTTAACTGGTGTCACTGTTTCAGGATTCTACAGCCCTTCTAGTCAACATTTACTGTGTCTCTATCTGATTATAGTACCTGTAGCAGACACTAGAGCACTGGAGGGAGGTAAGCACAGCCCTTGCCCTTGGGATATTTACACACCTCATAAAACAATTCAAGAGTACTTATAAAGTAACTGGAAAATGAGTGCAAATTATACTCTGTATCAGTACATAAGAGGGAGGTAGCAGTTTATATATTTCTCACAGCACAGGAGAAAAAATGAGATATTTTACATCAGCAGCCTTCACATCTCATTTTTTTTTTTTTTTGAAACAGAGTCTCACTCTGTTGCCCAGGCTGGAGTGCAGTGACACCATCTTGTCTCACTGCAACCTCTGCCTCCTGGGTTCAAGCAATTTGGCTGCCTCAGCCTCCCGAGTAGCTGGGATTACAGGCATGTGCCACCATGCCCAGCTTTTTTGTATTTTCAGTAGAGACGGGGTTTCACCATGTTGCACAGGCTGGTCTCGAACTCCTGACCTCAAGTGATCCACCCACCTTGGCCTCCCAAAGTGCTGGGATTACAGGCATGAGTCACCGTGCCTGGCCTACATTTCCTCATTTTTAACAACAATAGGGAAGAACTGTTTGACTTAGGCGCTCCCTCTTTGCCCCATAGCACTGTGTGTATACCTAACTTAGACTGGGAACAGAAGAGATGGCAGGGAAGGCTTTTGCCAAACTGAACATCTGTTCAGTGCTGAGACACTAAACGAAGTAAGGACTGGGGACACAGACACAGGTCAAAGGAAATCACTGTCTAATAAGGAAAACATAAAAGATCTGATAAATGCTGTGATAACACAGTATAGAGGGGCTCCAGCTGTATTGAGGAGAAAGATACAACCGGCCTGGGGGTAGTGGGGAGGTGATCAGTTGAATGACCCCTGAGTAGTCTTCAAAGGCAAGTTTGAGTGAGACACATTGGGTAGGGAGAAAACAACAATCCAAGAGGGAAAACAGCATTGGCAAAGGCAAGGAGGAATACAAAAATGGAATGCTGTCCAAACTCCAAGTAGTTGGAGGGTTAGAGCAAAGGTAGTGTGAAGAGGGTGGTGTCTCTATTTTAGCTCTCTCAAAAACAACTGTATTTCAAGTTCCCCATGATACCAGCTGAAAATGTAAAGAAAAATGAGATTTGGATGAAATTTATCATATCATATGACAACCAGTCATCATTATTTCAGCAATTCAATTAACACTTGCTGCACATTTTGTCATGCACAAGATACCATGCCAAAGGAGGTAGAGAGAGAAAACAGTTTGGCCCTTCAGGAACTTGCTAATGGTAGAAGACAAGTAAAGAATTTAACACAAACAAAACATGCCAGAAATACCATCAGAAAAGTATAAATACACACCAGATCCAACGAAGGTAAATATCTCATCTGGTTGGAGAGATCAGAAAATGATTCATGGAAATAAACTAAGGATTAGCAGGATTTTTATGTGATTTAATATGGCAAGGAGGAAGGAAGTAGAGAAATCACATGGGAAGTTTAGAAAACAACAAGGAGTCTAGTTTGGCTAGAACAAAGTGTACAGAGTAGAATGATGGGGGAGATTGCTAGAAAGTTAGGACCATTAGGAGATTCTAAATTCTGCTACATTTTTAGTAGGAAGCAACATGACTGGGGCCATATTTTGGTACAAATAACCAGGCAGTGTACGTTTGGGAGAGACTCAAATGGGGAGAATTTGAATCTCCCCAAATTCAAATTCTCATGTTTGAAACATGAGAAGAAAGAAAGAAATGTGTTAGGAGGCATTTACAGTAATCTAGGCAGGATGAGATTAGGACCTGAACTGAACACTACCTTTCTTCAGGAATGAGAATGCCAGAGGGAAACCATTGGTAGCATGCCACCACCATTCATAACAGCACTCACCTCCCAGGTTTCCACTGCTCCTTCTACTCCTCTGGCTCCACAGTCCATGCTGAGGGAGCCAGGAGTGTAGAGCTGTTGGGCAAGTAAACACAGATGGCCAAAGCACAAACCAGGGCCCGCCAATAGGTGTTCTGGGGAAACCAACAAGGTGTTCCAGGAAAACAGTACATTCTCGCAAGCCAACTAAAATATTTTAATTACCAACTCTAAGTAGTAACTATTACCAAAATTTATTCTACATACACTTTAAAAATTAACTCAAGGAACATTTCCCCTATTTGGCAATGTCACAGCACATCAACCTCAAATATATAAAAGCTACATTTACTTTTTTGAAGAAAAGCCAAAATCATCATAAATGAGTCTTTGGTGCCCCCTTGTGAAATGTTCAATGTAATCCTTGAAATACTCTCCATACAGAAATAATGGGTATTTCAATTTTTAAAAACGCTTAAAGCATTTTCTATTTATGATACACTATTTTTAATGGAAATAATTGAAAATAAAGCCATAATAAATAACTTAGTGCAAACCAGGAACATAACAGATAAATTTTTTTAAAGTTCAGTACATTTTTGTGTCACACATTTATGATAATTTTGCTTTGTGTCGTAAACTAAGCAAAGGTAGTGAAAAAACTTAGCTTTACACAGTGCTAAGTATCAAAATATTTTCTGAAGAGCAATTCAATCCTTAAATTATTGCTAGGAAATCCATAATAAGACTTAAGTCTTTCAATAGCTAGGATAAATGTAAATCTATATTTGTGTCCGTCGAAATGCTAGTATAAAATTATCAGATAGCTCTTAAAGGGTTGTTTCTCTTTACATTATTTGCCACAAGTTTCTGGCAATTTTTTCTAAACTATGGTGTCAGAGGTATAACACCTGCCCTTCCTGAAACTAAGTAGAAGTCAAATAGGACGAATAATCTTACTCATCAGTTAGCAAGACTGTCAAGGCAACAGACCACAGGGAGAAAAGATTGAGAGGTTATTACCCCAAATCAATAAAAGGTAAAACATTTATTGGCTTTCCTCTTAATTCTCATTCTTTTCTTCTATCCTTATTAAGAAGTGAAACAAACCACACAAATAAAGTGCTAAATTTAATCCTTCCTCTTGTTTTGGTACCTCCTTGGGAACCCACAGTACATCCATCAATAAATGTTTGGTAAATTTTTCTTATTGCTTTCCCTCACTAATAATAAAAAATTGGTAAGAATGTAGCAATAACTGGAATGTTGTCATACTTACTCTTGTTTTCATGCCCTGTGCCTTTAAATTATAAAGACTTTGGAACTGGAGCAGTTCTCTCTTTTGAGCTGAGTTCTTGGATAATAGTATGCTCATTTCACTCATTTAAATTTTCAAGTAATGAAGTTGTTTACGCTACCCATGAGCTAAGGAACTACTTTATTCAAGCAAAATTATTCTCAATTAGAATTGTTTTTTCCCTGGGTAGACCAACTTATTTTTAAAAATGGGAAAAATTTTTTCCATTTATGGCACTGTAATTACACGTGTACTGAGTTTATCAATAGCTCTACAAAGAGTTTTGTTTTGTACTAATGGCAGACTGCTTGTTAGAATACTCACCCCAATTTTCTGTGTGATTTTTTTTTTTTTTTTTTTTTTTTTTTTTTTTTTTGAGACAGAGTCTTGCTCTGTCTCCTAGGCTGGAGTGCAGTGCTGTGATCATGGCTCACTGCAGCCTTGGCCTTCTGGGCTCAAGTGATCCTCCCACCTCAGCTTCCTGAGTAGCTGGGACTACAGGCATGCGCCACCATGCCCAGCTAGTATTTTTAAAATTTTTGTAAAGACAGGGTCTCACTATGCTGCCCAGGCTGGTCTCACACTCTTGGGCTCAAGCAATCCTTCTGCCTCAGCCTCCCAAAATGCTGAGATTACAGGTATAAGCCACCATGCTCGGCCTAAGCCAGACATTTTTTTGCAAGCTGGTTAGAAAATGATTTTATAGTTTCATTTGGCATGATGATGATATCAAGGTTATATGTTCTATCCCCACAAATGCTATTTCATTTTATTCTATTCACATGCAGCCAAATGTGTAGTAACACAAATTGGTGTAAGAGTTTCCAGAGTGAGTTCACAATACATCAAGCCTTTTAACTTTCCATTTATAAAGGAAATAGGCTCAGATGCAATAAGTAACTTGCATAAGGGAACAACTAGTAAGTAGTTCAGGAGACCAACCCAAGCTTTTTTACTTCTAGCCTAAGGTTCCTTCCATTATACCATAAATGGTTCTAAGAAAGATCAGCTAAAAGAATGAGTAGACCAAATATATTCATGACTATATGTTTACATGGAATTTAAGAAATCATTTAGATCCCACTTTTTGTATATTAAAGCATTAATCACTGAAAATCAAACATTAATTAATAAATTATTAGGATAAAATTGTTTAGTTACTATTTTATAGTGGTTTACTTGGATGAAAGTACCAATAGCACCAATTCGTTCAATAACTATTTACCAAGCACCTTTTACTTGGCTGGCTACTACGCTAGGTGCTAGGGATGCAATGGTATTTACATCAAACATAAGATAGTCTAGGACTTCATAGAGCTTACAGGGAAATAAAATTAACAACTGATTTAAATAAAGTGAACTAAGTGCCATGACAGAGGGTGTACAAGCTGCTATGGAAGTACACAGTTGGGATAACTGGTCCAAGTCAGTTATGACAATACACAATAACGATAGTGTCACTTTTTTCTGGGTAGCTGGATCCTCTGTTCTATAAAGTTGTACACAATACTGTATGACTTTCTTCTAGTTAACCTATCTCTTGACCCCATCACAAATATAAAACCCACCAAAAAGAAACGCCTTTTGAATTCCTACTTTGATCCTTTTTCTTCAGAGTTTTATTACAAAATCATTACAATATGGGTATTCAGTCTTTATACTATTTCATTCACATATACTTGATTGTAATATTTAAACCCCAAATAAAATCAGAAACATAAAAAACATCAACTTCCATTGTTTCACAGTACTTATAGTAAAGAGAACCACTTACTGTTAATTTCTAAAATTAAATGTGATAAAATCTTTTTCACCACCAAAGTGAAATAAAAGATTACATTCTAATGGGCTGGTGCATTAGTCCATTTTTATGCTGCTGATAAAGACATACCCAAGACTGGGAAGAAAAAGAGGTTTAATTGGACTTACAGTTCCACATGGCTGAGGAGGCCTCAGAATCATGGTGGGAGGCAAAAGGCACTTCTTACATAGAGGTGGAACAGAAAATGAGGAAGAAGCAGAAGTGGAAACCCCTGATAAACCCATTAGATCTCCTGAGACTTATTCACTGTCCTGAGAATAGCACAGGAAAGACCTGCTCTCATGACTCAATTACCTTCTCCTGGGTCCCTCCCACAATATGTGGGAATTCAAGTTGAGATTTGGGTGGACACACCACCAAATCATATCATTCTGCCCCGGTCCCTCCAAATCTCATGTCCTCACATTTCAAAATCAATTACACCTTCCCAAAAGTGCCCCGAAGTCTTAACTCATTTCAACATTAACTCAAAAGTCCAGCCCAAAGTCTCATGTGAGATTAAGGCAAGTCCCTTCTGCCTATGAGCCTGTAATACAAAAGAAAGCTAGTGACTTCCTAGATACAATGGGGGTACAGGTATTGGGGAAATACAGCTGTTCCGAATGGGAATAGTTATCCAAAACAAAGAGGTTACAGGGCCCATGGAAGTCCGAAAACCAGTAGGGCAGCCAAATTTTAAAGCTCCAAAATGATCTCCTTTGATTCCAGGTCTCACATCCAGGTCACGCTGATGCAAAAGGTAGGTTTCCATGGTCTTGGGAAGCTCTGCCCCTGTGGCTTTGCAGGGTATAGCCTCCCTCCTGGCTGCTTTCATGGTCTGGCGTTGAGTGTCTGCAGCTTTTCCAGGCACATGGTGCAAGCTGTCGGTGGATCTACCATTCTGGGGTCTGAAGGATGGTCTTCTCACAACTCTCACAACTCCACTAGGCAGTGCCCCAGTAGGGACTCTGTGTGGGGGCTCCAATCCCACATTTCCCTTCTGCACTGCACTAGCAGAGGTTCTCCATGAGGGCCCCACCCCTGCAGCAAACTTTTGCCTGGGCATCCAGGCATCTCCATACATCTTCTGAAATCTAGGCAGAGGTTCCCAAACCTCAGTTCTTGACTTCTGTACACTCACAGGCTCAACACCACGTGGAAGCTGCCAAGCCTTGAAGCCACAGCCCAAGCTGTACACTGGCCCCTTTCAGCCATGGCTGGAGTGGCTGGGACACAGGGCACCAAGTCCTTAGGCTGCACACAGTATGGGGACCATGGGCCAGGCCCATGAAACCACTTTTTCCTTGTGGGCCTCTGGGCTTGTGATGGGAGGGGCTGCTGTAAAGGTCTCTGACATGGCCTGGAGACATTTTCCCATGGTCTTGGGGATTAACATTTGGCTCCTTGCTACTTATGCAAATTTCTGCAGCTGGCTTGAATTTCTCCCCAGAAAATGGGTTTTTCTTTTCTATTGCATAGTCAGGCTGCAAAATTTCCCAACTTTTATGTTCTGCTTCCCTTATAAAACTGAGTTCCTTTAATGACACCCAAGTTACCTATTGAATGCTTTGCTGCTTAGGAATTTCTTCTGCCAGATACCCTAAATCATCTTTCTCAAGTTTAAAGTTCCACAAATCTCTAGGGCAGGGGCAAAATGGCACGAGTCTCTTTGCTAAAACATAACAAGAGTCACCTTTACTCCAGTTTCCCAACCAGTTCCTCATCTCCATCTGAGACCACCTCAGCCTGGACTTTATTGTCCAGACTGCTGTAAGCATTGGGGCAAAGCCATTCAACAAGTCTCTAGGAAGTTCCAAAATTTCCCACATTTTCCTGTCTTCTGAGCCCTCCAAAGTGTCCCAACCTTTGCCTGTTACCCCGTTCCAAAATCGCTTCCACATTTTCGGGTATCTTTTCAGCAACACCCCACTTTACTGGTACCAATTTACTGTATTAGTCTGTTTTCACACTGCTAATAAAGACATACCCGAGACTGGGAAGAAAAAGAGATTTCATTGGACATACAGTTCCACATGGCTGGGGAGGCCTCAGAATCATGGTGGGAGGCAAAAGGTACTTCTTACACGGTGGTGGAAGAGAAAATGAGGAAGAAGCAAAAGTGGAAACCCCTGTTAAACTCATCAGATCTCCTGAGACTTATTCGCTATCCCAAGACTAGCACGGGAAAGACCTGTCACCGTGATTCAATTACCTCCTCCTGAGTCCCTCCCGCAACACGTGGGAATTCTGAGAGATACAATTCAAGCTGAGATTTGGGTGGGGACACTGCCAAACCATATCAGCTGGGTAACCACAAAATGACAAAGGTGATCAAACGAAGAGGTCAGTATGACTGCAATATATAAAAGACAATAACAAAGTGTGTCATGATGGACTAGAAATAGGATTCCAGATTCCTTCATTGTACTACTGACATTTTTCACAGGTTAAGTAAAAGAAATGTTTCTATTTCCTTTTGCATTATTCTGTAATAAAATAATAAAAATTCATAAGATACTAGGAAATGTGAGTATTTAAAATGACCCATTAAATTGAATAAATATTGCTTTTCATTTTTTAAAAATATGTCAAGGAACTGGATCTGTGATTTTTAAGATCTAAAAAGTCACTGAAGGAATATCATTTAGGCCAGGCAGAAATCAAGAGTATAAAATAGCAATACTGTTCATATGACAAATGAAGATATGGTTTGATCTGAGCCACAGAAAGAGAGGGCTTAGGTCAGGTGCAGTGGCTCACACTTGTAATCCCAGCATTTTGGGAGGCCAATGCAGGCAGATCACTTGAGGTCAGGAGTTTGTGACCAGACTGCCCAACATGGTGAAACCCCATCTCTACTAAAAATACAAAAATTAGCCAGGCATGGTGGCAGGCACCTGTAATCCTAGCTACTCAGGAGGCTGAGGCAGGAGAATTGCTTGAACCCAGGAGGCGGAGGTTGCAGTGAGCTGAGATCATATCACTGCACTCCAGCCTGGGTGACACAGTGAGGCTCCATTTCAAAAAAAAAAAGAAAGAGAGGGCTTAAATAAATTAAATAATTAAATTAATTAAAGAATCAACTTCATAAATTAAGAGAATCAAGACTGAAATAAATTTCCTAAAAACAAAGAAACTTCTCTTATAGAGAAAAAAGTTAAGACTAAGTGAAGAACATTAATTAGTAAGTTGATCCTGATGTGAAAGATGTCTCAGAAAATTTATGAATAAATATAATTTACATAAATATAATTTAGCCTCCAAAAACCCTTTGTGGAATTAGAAAGGATATAGATGAAAATTTAATATTTAGCAGCTAATCTAAATTTTATAGCAAGTTAAGTAACAAGTTAAAATTTCAGGCAGATTTCCCTCACATATGCCTATATCTAACTCATACTTCAAATTGCTTTGTTAAAAAAACATGTAAGAGCTACATTTAAATCCATGCATAGATTGTGAACACAGACATGTATATATATCAGTTACCCATACACAAACAAAAAAATTATGAAACTATCTTCAAATTTTCCCCTGGTATTAGTAATTTGTTCAACAGTAGAACTTATCTCTTTCTTAGCCCAGCGCGGTAGCTCATGCCTGTACTCCCAGCACTTTGGGAGGCCGACGCGGGTGGATCACTTGTGGTCAGGAGTTCAAGACCAGTCTGGTCAACATGGTGAAATCCCATCTCCACTAAAAACACAAAAATTAGACGGGCATGATGGTGCGCGCCTATAATCCCAGCTACTCTGGAGGCTGAGGCAGGAGAATCACTTGAATCTGGGAGGCGGAGTGTACAGTGAGCCGAGATCCCATGAGATCATGCCACTGCACTCCAGCCTGAGAAGACAGAGCTAGACCATGCCTCAAAACAAAACAAAACAAAACAAAAACTTATCTCTTTCTTGCTGCTGTTCTATAAACAGAACATGCAAACTCAAATCATTTTTGGAAATGATTTATAAATCATTTAAGTACTTTTTAAAGTACTTTATAAATAACTTAGTAAACCTTCTTACTTAAATCTGTCTTTTCCAAGCAGCCCAAATTTGTCAGAATATCCAGATTAGATTAAATAAATGAAATCTGTGCCTATAGTTCTAGAATTTTTTAAAGTTCTTATTTGAAATGTGTTACTTATAAGGGTATATTAACTAAGACTCCCATTATGAATAACTACATACTTCTAATAAGTTACTCTTTATGTCTTCCTAGTTATTAATATTCAGTAAATTTTACTTAACCAGAGACTGAAATTATAGAATAAATTCGACAGAACTTCTGAAAATATTTTATTTATATTTCATTTCAGTCAAGTACTCATTTTCCAAATCTATAAGGCCATCTGTCTCGAGTTCAAAATCTTTAATACTATTTGAAAAACTATTTTTTAAAAAATTATTGAAGAACATTTCAACACAGAGTGATGAAATGCACAAATTTAAAATGTTATATAAAACAATAAAATACATACATATAACAACAATGAAAATTCTTTATTTAAAACACCAAGTTATTAAAATGGGTAAAATGACATAGTAAAATAAAGTTTTTTCAAAACGAACTTTAAAGAAAACATACAATGCCATGGATTATAATATATACAAAATAGGAAATAAATCATCACCTGTCATTAATGGGAAGATTTGCATGTATTCAAAATATTCATAATTTTAAGTCAGATAAATAGAACACTGCATGGGGAGTGCTTCTATATTTAGTCTCTTCAGAGGCGTTTTAAATTCCGCTTACTCTGGGCACTTCCTGGGAGAGCATCTTTTCTATTTCTTGGCTTTGCTGCTCCTCTACTACATTCTTCAGACCCATGATAAGCACACAAACATAACACACAAAAGTCAAAACCACAGGCTGTGCGGCTACACAGTCCCCTTTTCTTATATGGCTGGTATTTAGCAGGGGACTGGCACCTTGGGCAAGGTTTTAATGCTTCATCAATAAAAAGTGTTTTGGCAACCTGCAGTGAAAGCACACACACTAAATCTTCTGGTTTCATATAGAGGAGCACTTTATTTCAAACTCTGTAAATATTTCTAATAACTTATTATATAATAAATACTCACCTTAACATATTCTTCCTGTTTACTACTTAAGTGAGTAACAGAAGAGCTTGCTAGAGGTGTCAAAACTTCTCCCCAGGGAGATAATGTTGACCCTTGCTCTCTCTGAGAACCAGGTATCCTAGCCTGTGCCTGCACAGATCTTAAAGCTGAGCGATTTAAAAGCTGGAGCCGAGTGGCAGCATCCTCGACATTTAACACAGCCCCCTGTGGTAAAGGACAAGAGGCATCAATATTGCAATACCAAAACAGTTCCAGGATAGCTTTCTGTTGCACACGGATTTACAAGCTTTGAAGAGTTTTTTTTTTTTTTTTTTTGCTATCAGAATTCTCTCCCTAGGCCATTCCTTTTTAGAAAAAAAAAAAAAAAAGGACCTTTTCTCACCTAACATATAAAAGTTAAATAAATATAAAAAGAAAAAGTTTAAATTAAATTCTACATCTAAGTTTGTATGTCTGGTTACTTTTCCATTTTTTAAAGTTTGGTTCAGCAAACCTTTCCTGTAAAGGACCAGATAATATATAGTCTAGACTTTGTGGGCCATGTAGTTCCAGCTACTCAACTCTGCGGTTGTAGAAAAAGCAGCTGTAGGCAAGAAGTAAACAAAAGAGTGGAGAAAACCATCAAATAACTTTCTTGTATAATTTTTTTTGTTTTGGTTAATAATACATTGGAATAGTTCAAGTAGGAAGCAACCAGTCTATGTTGGAATAGGACAGCAAAGGGCCCCAGGAAGGATGTCTCTGAGGAAAAGAAGGAACAGGTAGAATACCTGATTTGTTTGGACTTACACAGAGGAGACTTTCAGTTCTGGTGGATAATGGGAGATGAATCAGGGATCTGTATAGAGAAACACTAAGCAAAAATAAATAAATAAAAGAGAGAGACAGAAAACTAGGCAATTATTAACTCTGGAGGGAAAAAGTTATACAAGAACGAAAGTGTAATCATAGTGTACGACATATTAAAGCTGTGAAAAAAGTTATAATAATCTCAATACAATCTTTATAATATCAGCACCTAATTCTGATTCATTCCCAAATGGTGGTGTAACTATAGTCATAAGATAGGAAAAGAGAGAAAGGAATTCAGAGACAGAGAGGGGTTATGTTGGTAGTGGTAGTAGTAGTGAGAGGTTAGAGAACCTAATCCTTCTATAGAAAATAGTAAAGAAATGACAAGGAAATAAAATCATTTAGAAATATGGAGCTAAATACTAGAAGAAAGTGTTGAAAATGATTGTCTTAATGGAACAAGAATCAAGAGTATGAAGGCATAATGGTATATTTTGTTACGATAGTCCAATTTGACTTTTTAAACCATGTATTACTTTGAAAAGATTTTAAAAAGCAAGTCAAAATAAGAAAAAGAGCATAAGAAAGGAGGAAAAGTATAGTTCTTTAAGAAACTGAGTTTTTAAAAAAGTGATTGCAGAGTATGAGGATAGAATTTTTTCTTTTTCTTTTTTTTTTTTTTGAGACAAAGTTTAACTCTGCCACCCAGGCTGGAGTGCAGTGGCATGATCTCAGCTCACTGCAACCTCCACCTCCCAGGTTCAAGCGATCCTCCTGCCTCAGCCTCCCAAGTAGCTGGGATTACAAGCCTGCACCACCACACCCAGCTAATTTTTGTATTTTTAGTAGAGACAGGGGTTCCACCATGTTGGTCAGGCTGGTCTCGAACTCCTGATGTCAAGTGATCCACCAACCTCGGCTTCCCAAAGTGCTGAGATTATAGGCATGAGCCACTGTGCCTGGCCAAATATGAGAATATTTCTCTTTTTTTTTTTTTTTTGAGAATTGAATATTTCATTATCTGGAGTTACATGGAGGGTTGCCAGCACAACCATATGCTTCTTCCTTAGAGGAGTTAAGGAGTATATGGAGCCAAATGTTTAAATATTAATAAGTGCATGCTTAAACAACTGTTTTTTAAGTCTGTCCTTAGTATACAGGGCAGCATTCAAAAAAGAGATGTTAAGAAGGCAATTAATATCTTCCCTATTATAAACTCCCAGAGCCAGTAGCTACAGAAGTAGCCAGGAGCTCTGAAAGGGTGAAAAGGTAAAGCTTTTCTTCAAAATAAAAAAGAAAGTCAAAGTTTTAGTTAATAGCAGTCCCTAATAGTTCGCTGTAATGAAAAACCTGCCAATCTATATGTAGATGTTCATATTTGTTTATGCCATGCTTCATTCCAATTATTATATTTAGTCAAATTAGAAATTTACTTATAGTATGTTATTAAATATTTTTCACTAGAACAGGAATGAATTATTGAACTCTCAGAATTTTTTTTGGCCTAAAGTTAAATCTATAATCAAACATGGGTGCTAGAGTCATCAGATACCTATTACACAAAACAGCATGACTGACAGGAATCCATCAGCTTCTGTAGGACTTTTCTTGTAATTTTAAAGCCAGAATTCAAATCGTCAAGGGACTGCAAGTTTATGATGCTTCACAGGTACTGATTTGCTTTGCTCACTTACCTCCAGGCTTGTACATATGTTATTTTCTCTGCTAAAACCCTCTTCTCTGTGTTCACCTGGCTAACTGCTAACTCATCATTCAGGTATCAGTAGAGACGTACTTCTCCTGATTCCCAAGTATCAGTCAAAAACTCCTTTAAATAACTCTGGGCTTCCTTTAACATACCTGGATTGTAGTCACCTATTTGGGTGTGTGCTCCAAAAGAGCAGGAACCATATCAGAAATGTTCACCATTGTAATCTGAGTACTGGTACAGTCACTAGCATGTAATGTCCACTCGAAAGACTGGATTAAAAATGCTATAAGCATATCTCATTATGATTAGGATCCAGCATATAATTGGTATTCAAATGTTGCTAAGAGCACATACACGTAAGCAGCAACAAAGCCCAAAAAGATGTTCTTGATGCTATGTTGTTTATTCCATTTACAGACTGGGTGAAAATTGAGTTTGGGAAAGCTAAAGAATTTATGAGTAAATGTTTGTTAAATGGAAAAGATTAAAAGATAGCAGGAAAACCAAATTAGGTTGTCTAGCAACATGAGATTATTATGTATTTATACAAATCCATTTTAGAGAAGTATTATATACATTACCTCAGAATCTGTTTTCAGTTGTGTGATATACAATTTTCTCCTCCGATTTGCATTTTTATCTTGAACAACAATTTCACGCCAATTTCTGCTTACTTTCCAAACACTACAACAAAAAGATCCATCCTTATATTGCATACATTCTATAGGATTAACATTTTGTTGTGTATGCTAACTAATGAGAAAAATTTGTTTTCAAGATTTTGGGCAGTAAATCTAAACCTAAAAATTTAGATTAAAAATATGACTTAGTCAACACTGTTATTTCATACTGATTCATCATATAAAAGAATTCCTATTAAAATGTAAAATATATGCCAGCATTATATAGATAGATTACTCTTTTATAAATGGTCATATAAAGCCAGTATGAATCCACTGGGAGACTGATTAAGAGGATTTAACTTCAAATGTAACATTAAAAATTTGGAACAAGAGATACAGGAAATGATTGTCATCTATAACACAAGAGGTTTCATCAATTTCTCCTATTCCTGTGTTTATCTCTGTCATTTTGATTACATAAACACAAGCACAATTAATCCGTCATTGGCATTACTAAGTGCCAACTATAAATACTATTATGGGTCGTACCAGAGTTCCTACTTCATTAACCAAAGTTTATGAGAATGAAGCAGCTAAAACCACAATTTTTGTCCAGTGATTGCTGATTTATCAATAACTTTGATAATATTATTATTAAAAAGTAATACTTTGTTAATCTGGTCTTTTTGTTGTTGTTGTTATTCTAACAAATCAAAAGGAGTAAGGTCAGAAAAGATTGAAATAAAAAAGTCACTTCTTACAGAGGGTCCCAGTTGTCAAAACTACTATTCTTCCAGCTACCATGGCCACTTCAATTGCCATTGACTCTCTCTAAGCTGATATATGTGCCCTATATCAGAGGGAAGGAAAGGAACAGACATAAAGTCACCCAATAATAGGGAAGAAATGAACTACATAATTGGGTATTTGCCACAGATACTGCAACTGATCATCAACTCACAAGTTACCAGGAAGAACAGTACTGCCAACATAGTTACATACTTTGTAGTACCAATACTGTACTTTTGGAGAGATGGGAAGGCGAGACAATTGTTGAAATATGACTGAAAATCAACTGCTCACATAAGCAAGCACCCAAAAGTGTCACCCAATTTTAATTTTAATTGATGCAAATACTCCAGCATATAAAAATAGCATTCCTGGCCGGTCACAGTTGCTCAGACCTGTGACGCCAGCACTTTGGGAGGCCAAGGCAGGAGGATTGCTAGAGCCCAGGAGTTTGAGACCAGCCTGGGCAATGTGGTAAGACCCCATCCATACTAAAAATATTTTTAAAATCCTGTATCTCAGCCATCTCCTTAATTTTTTAAAAAGTTTATCATTTGAACATTTTTAAAAGGCATACAACATGGGTGCACTAATCTGTTTATTATCCTACTTAAGATATACCAAATACATTCTTGATCAAATCTATTTCAGAAAGCCTTAAACCTTAATAAAAGTTTATGGAAAAATACTAGATTAGAAATCAAAGAGCTCATTATAGACCTAGATCTATTCCTATCTCCTTGAGTGGCTGTCAGAAGGTTACTTCTCTGGGGCTTATTTCCTCCTCTGCGAAACATGTGATTGAACTAGATACCTTAGAAGACTTCCAGGTAAGAAATCCTACAGTTCTCTACAATAAACATACAATTAATGTGTGGAGGAAAGATAAAGAAGGGCTTTGATAGAAGTAGTGGCCATAAAAACAACAAGGACAGAACAAGCAGTGGCTCACACCTGTAATCCCAGCACTTTGGGAGGCCGAGGTGGGAGGATCACTTGAGCTCAGGAGTTCCAGACCAGCCTGGGTAACACAGTGAGACCCCATCTCTACAAAAACTAAAAACAAAACAAAACAAAAAAACCAAGGACCCTATAAAAAACTCTTGACATATACCTGTCAAGAAAGAGGTTCGCTAACTTCCTGCATGTTCCTCCATAACCATATCACTTTGCAGAAATTCTGTTCCACATGACTTCTCTCCTTCATTGCCATGGCATTCCCATGGGTCTTGTCTTCTGATTGTCCTGTAACTCCCCCAAATTGGCATGAACAGAGGCTCATTTTAGTCTTTGTAACCCTAGTTCCCACCCTCAATATTCTGAAATGTCTTTCTCTTTATTATGCAGCAGCATTCAATCTACTGCAACATCTGTGAAAACAAATTCTTCAGTTTCTAATTTCTTGAAATTCCCCAAAGTAATTAACTTTCACTGCTGTGTTAACAATAAAAATGAAATAATCCATATTACCCTGATCTCTGGAAAGATCAAAACCTAAAATGAAAGCTAGCCACTGTTTTTAAATTCTAGAACTTAAATAATTAAGTGGTATTCTTTGTATATTTCTCAGTCACCACAATGCATTACAATATTTCTGACAAAGTGTCATAACTTTAATACTACTTGCAATCTGACAATATGATCTGAACTATTAAATCATTAAACAACTTACATGGAATAGAGCTTGCCATCTTGAAAATTTAAAATTCAACATTTAGCAACTCTCTTTCCAAATGACAGTAATAAGAACTTTATTCAGAAAAAAAGACTATATTATTGCTACTTAAGCAGGCTTTTAAACAGAAGGATTGGCCGGGCGTGGTAGCTTATGCCTGTAATCCCAGCACTTTGGGAGTCCGAGGCAGGTGGATCACAAGGTCAGGAGATCGAGATCATCCTGGCTAACATGGTGAAATCCCATCCCTCCTAAAAATACAAAAAATTAGCCGGGCATGGTGGCGGGCACCTGTAGTCCCAGCTGCTCGGGAGGCTGAGGCAGGAGAATGGCGTGAACCTGGGAGGCGGAGCTTGCAGTGAGCTGAGATCATACCACTGCACTCGAGCCTGGGCGACAGAGCAAGACTCTATCTCAAAAAAAACCCAAAAAACAAAAAAAAACAGAAGGATCTGTACTAGTTAGCTTTGCTGGGAAGTTCACTTAAACTACCTTTGATATAAGATAACAAGACAGAGATAATAAAACAAAATAAAGGACAACCACTCAAGTCACAGAAAAACTTTCCAACTTAAAAAAAGGTAAGTTTTATTTCATAAATAACTCTTACTTCTTACCTGCATAGGCTCTCTGTAGTCAAGGAATCTAAAACCATAGCAAGAATATGCTTTAAATTTCTGTATTTTAATTCTGTTAAGATGTCCAGTTTTTCTATACCCATTTTCTTGCCAATCAGTCCTGCAAGTATACACTGTAGCACAGCTATTTTATCCCCATTCCCTTGCTCTAAGAATTCATGTCCACTATTTTCCTGGAATCTTTTTCTTTTGCTTTTCATGAACAGCTCATGCACCAATTGCAAGGCTGGGGTCTTCGATAAATTCTTTAAGCTAAAGGTCAAATCCCCACTCTCATCACCACTCAGCTGACCCTCTGAGATGGCAGAAGCAGCTGCTGCTCTTTTTTCAGAGTCAGGGTAGACAATCTGCTTTTCCTCTTCTGTCTCTGACTGCGAGCTTTGCTCCCGAAGGGTGGACAGTCTTCTCGACCTTCCAAGATGTCTTGTCTTTCTTATGGTGTCCCCCACTTTGGGAGTCCCCTTATGTTTCTGAAGTAGTTCTTGAAAAGAACCCTCCTGGTCAGAGAGGGAATCTTCTGATTTCTCCAAGCTAAGTGAGTTAAAACCACTGTCTTCAGGCGTTGAAATATTGCCTCTCACTTCAGGTGAAGGAGAAAGTATTTGACTTGCATTAAATCTAATGTTTGCCACAAGATTACTTATCGGAGTCACAAATATGTCCTCATCTGTTCCACAAGTTGTTCCACTAACAGAGGAGCCCAGGAGCTCTGGACATGCATTCTCATCATTAATGCATAAACTGCTATCACTAAAGTCATGCGTGATAGAGTCTTTAAAATCATTGCCCTGAATTGGAGATATACATTCAACTTCAAATAGGCTACAATCATCTTTGGAATCATCAATTGTGGAAGTCTTTTGCTGAGAAAAATTAAGCCTCAATTTTTGACTGCATGAAGTCACTTCTTCTGTTTTTAAAGTGCTAGTAACTAAAGGGCTAAAATTATTTGCCCTGGAAAAACCTGAAGCACTGCTTGGAATGTTTTTTTCTAAGTTGAGAACTTGGCTTATACTACTTTTTAGAGCACTATTTTGTGATTCAAAGTCCCCCTTTAGAAGAGAGAAAGATACATGCAACTTTCTGCGAGGTAAACATTTTTTCCCACTGATTTTAGGTGTTTCA
This sequence comes from Theropithecus gelada, assembly GCF_003255815.1. Classification (NCBI taxonomy): domain Eukaryota; kingdom Metazoa; phylum Chordata; class Mammalia; order Primates; family Cercopithecidae; genus Theropithecus; species Theropithecus gelada. The sequence goes on from NC_037676.1 coordinate 102,461,918, forward strand.
CAAAGTTCTGGGGTTTTATCATTTTCCTTCCTAGGCAAGATAAATTTCTTTTTTTGAGTGGGAGACTCTAAAGAATGTGTTAAGCCCAGGCCTGAAGTTTCAGGGTGCTCATGGAGTAATGTTGGGCCTTTTACTTTCTTTCCAAGATATTCTTTATCTGTATTATCAAAGCTACAAGATTTTAACTCATTGTAGCCACTATCTTGAAATGAAGATGTGGAACAAAAATCTCTGAAGGTGGAGTACTTGGAGTTGACAATTGGAGGAGAGTCCACCCCATTTCCTGCTTCAGTGCCAGCTTGACCTGAGTGTTTTTGAGACATCTTCAAAATCTCTGTTTCTGCAAAGTGACAACAAAGTTATTCTGCCTTTGAAATGAGAATCCAGGCAGCTTACACCAAAATACATTATTTGTTATGAGTACAGATAATAATGGAAAATTGTAAGACAATTTTTGAAAAGTTACTTTAAAAAAAAATTCTACTCCATAAAAAACTGTTGTATATCCTACTTAAAATGAGTTGTTGACATCAAAAAGCCAAAATGTTCAGTTTATAAATATTCAAAGATCACTTGATTAACTATAGGCTAAGCACCACGTACACATATTTTACTGAACTACCCTAAAGAGAAAAAACCTAGAAGCATTACTTTGATATTATTACCTTATGATTTTCACAGAACTAAACAATTTTCATTTTAATATTCCAGCTTATTTGTGCCAGCCTATATTAGTCTAGTCAGAAAACACTATATGCTACTTTTTAAACATCTTTGGGAAATGTGTCAAATAATGCGTGCTGCCACTACATCCACCTGCAATCAGGCTGAACAACTCGAGTAATGTTCAAATATGTAACACAGACCTGTTGTAGAAATCTAGTCCCCATAACCATTCACAAGGTGTGAATTCCCAGACTTAAGCCTTTACAAAGACTCTGGCTCATCAATAAACTACTAACACATTCTTCTTGAGCTAACCATAATGCACCACTGCACCACAGACAGGGCCATTTCAAACTTGGCATGTTGTACTTATTCATATCTCACTTTCTAAATATTTTGTGATGCAAGGTCCAGTTTCAGCCTTGAATTCACAGTTAACAGGCAACTATTTATGGGAAAACCACCATTTAAAATATTCTTGAAGTTGCAAATAAAGAATGCAACTCAATTACTTAAAGAACAGTTACTCAGTAGTTACATGAGCAAGGAATGACACTAAGAAATATTTTACTCTTTAACCTTTTCAACAGTATCATCATATTCCTTCTTTTTAGAAACCTGAAATAAATCTTAAAGAAAGCTAACAAATTTGTTTTGATAAAAATAGTGTTAAGAAAAAAAATTTATTATAGTTTTCGATATTTTTCCAGATGATTCAAAGGACACGAAGAAGACTGTCATTCCTTCAAAGTTTTCTCCAGGACAAATGCACAATTTTTCTCCATTAAAAGATCCTGGGAAGATCTATTTAGTTGGCTGTAATGTGACAGTAATTTATTTATGCTTAAATTTAATCAAATATATGAGTGAATGATCTTTGTTACAAAAGCAAATTGCTACTCTAAACACAAATTATTTCTTTATGGTTTGATGATCATTAAAAGATTATTTTTACTAAACAAAGTCTAAGTATTTTTTAACCTTTTAAGTCTATACTCATTTTTGATAAATGTCATACATGTCCCCTTCTGATCTACATCCTCTCAGATCACTGCTAACTTCTGCATATGGCCACAAGCCAAGATTTATCAAACTGCTTTTTATAATTTTGTTCTATTTTTAAACAATTTTGTTTTACAAATAATAAACTAGAATGCATATTCAAATTACACCTCCACCCATGAACTGTTTTCTCCCTCTCTGAAAGTAATTCTGCTAAATAACACTTTTCACTCAATTTGGATCAGTCCTTTTGTTTTTATTTTTGTATTTTTTAGTTATTTATTATTATTATTTTTTGAGATGGGAGTCTCTTGTTGCCCAGGCTGGAGTACAATGGCGCGATTTCGCCTCACTGCAGCCTCTGCCTCCAGGGTTCAACCAATTCTCCTGCCTCAGCCTCCCCACTGGCTGGGATTACAGGTGCCCACCACCACGCCCGGCTAATTTGTGTATTTTTAGTAGAGACGGGCTTTCGCCATGTTGGCCAGGTTGGTCTCGCACGCTTGACGTCAGGTGATCCACCCACCTTGGCCTCCCAAAGTACTGGGATTACAGGCTTGACCCACCGCACCCGGCCGGTCACGGTCCTTTTAGAAGGTTATGGCAATTGTACTGCTACTTCACCACTAGGTGTCTCACAATGCTAGAATTTGGGAAACTCAAGAGGCAAACTGTTAAAAACAAAGTGGGGAATGCAGATATCATCTCTTCCCCTAAAATGTTATCCAAAAATCTAATCTGGCCGGTGGCTCACGCCTGTAATCCCAGAACTTTAGGAGGCCGCGGCGGGAGAAATGCTTGAGTCCAGGAGTTTGAGACCAGCCTGGGTAACATAGTGAGACTCCATCTCTTCAAACAAACAAAAACACAATTTGTTTCTGTTCGTCTACACACTTAAAGTTGCCTCCAAAGTCCTTTCTCTGCTATCATTTTCATCTTTCTACTACCCCAAGATGTTGGTCTCAAACGTGGTTCTTCCCAACTGAATTTTAAAATTATTCATGTAAAATCAAGGACTGTGTGTTGTATTTTACGGACTCAACAGTTCACGGATAAATTCAATCAAGCCTCTTCCATATTCATTTCAAAAAACTAGGCTTCTGATAAAAGGCTGAGACAATTTATCCCTAAAGAGTTCTTCAAGAAAAAAAGAAAGAAAAAAGCAGCGGCCGGACGCGGTGGCTCACGCCTGTAATTCCAGCACTCTAGGAGCCAGAGGCAGGCGGATCACGAGGTCTGGAGATGGAGACTATCCTGGCTAACATGGTGAAACCCCGTCTCTACTAAAAATACAAAAAACTAGCCGGGCGAGGTGGCGGGCGCCTGTAGTCCCAAC